>NC_133660.1:169796416-170096416 GCF_037893015.1 Macrotis lagotis
AAGGTTTTATCTCTATTTTATCATAGGAGAGGTCACTGAGTGAAAGAGAAGGCCAAGTGACTAATTTTACCTTTGGCTAATCCAGGAATTATTCAGTGACCAGGTCAGTACCTTGTATAGCCACTTAACAGCTACATGAAAAGCTTGATAAATGTTGCCAATGACTCCAAATAATAAAATTGAAGCTTTTGCCTTAATCAAATGATATTTTCAATTAAGGTGGACCTGTACTTTACATCTTCCTAAGTCAATCGAGAACTCCTTTGACTGCTTCTAAGGGACTAGATGTGTCCCTAGGAGATCAATCACAGAGTCATAGAGGAGGGACTCTTTAGAAAAGCCAACCTTTCCCATGGGGAGTTTAGAAAGTGATCTGCTCCAAAATAAGGAAAATATTACAACTTTTATTTATGTAAATTTTACCTAAAATAATTTTAAAATGTATTTATATACTATATTGATTGATTTTAATATCCTCACTATTCTTCTCATTTAGTTTTGTGTCTTTTAAGGATATTCAAGGAATCCAGAGAGAAGAGGAAATAACAGTAACTAATTGATAATAGCTAACATTGATATATTACTTATTGCATATCAGCAGTTAGACTGTGCTTTACAAATATTAACTTATTTAATCCTCACAACAATCCTGTGAAGTAAGTTACATTATTAACTTCATTTTACCAATGAGGAAACAAAAGCAAACAGAGGCTAAGTAATATGCCTAGGATCACACAGCTAGTAAATACGTTTTTTTTTTATATTTTAGTTTTTCAATTACATGTAAAATAAATTTTAACATGTCTTTTTATTTTTATTTCCAAATTTTTATCTGCTCCTATACCTGGGAAGGCAAACAATTTGATATAGATTGCACATATTTACATATTTCCATTTTAGCTATGTTTCAAAAGAAAATATAGCGCAAAACACATACAACCAAGAAAAATTTTTTAAAAAGTATAATTTTACTTTTACGCAATCTCTATCAGTTCTTTCTCTGAAGGATTGTTTTGAATCTTTTTACTGAGAGGAAACCTATGTCATTCACAGGTTATTATTGTACTGCATTTCTGCTACTGTTTACAATGTTCTACTGGTTCTACATATAGGTCATATAAGTCTTTCCATGTTTTTTTTGATGAACCCCACTCAAGATTTCTTATAGCTCAATAGTGTTACAATCAAATGCTTCACCTAGGACAATCATCCACAAATTGATGGACATTCCTTGACTTCCAATTTTTACCAACACAAAGAGAGCTTTTATAAACATTTTTATTTTATTTTTTTACATTATTATGATAGTCTTGTTATTAAAGTAAATATAATCCCCCCTCCCACCACAAAAATATAGAAACGTCAAGAAAAACAAACTGAAAGGGGAAAAAATATGCTTCTTATTTAGATACAATCAGCTTTCTCTTTGGGATAGATTGCATTCTTTATCATAAGTCCATCAGAGAAGTTACTTCAGTATTTTTTCCCATAGTTGCTATTGCTAGCTATATTTCCCTCCATCCTATTCCTCCCCGCTCCCTTTTATTTTATTTTCTCTCTCTCCTTGCACCCTGTCTCTCCTCAAAAGTGACAACCCTCTCCCATGATCTTCCCTCTCTTCTATCATCAATGCCCCCTCCCCTCCCCATCCCCTTTCTCCCATCCCTTCCTCTCCTTTTTTCCTCTAGGATAAAAGATTTCTATAACCTATTGAGTGTGTATATTATTTCCACCTTGAGCCATTTCCAATGAGAATGAAGGCTCACTCATTCCCCCCTCACCTCCCCCCCCCTTCCCTCCATTGCAAAAGTTTTTCTTGCCTTGTTCATGTGAAAGTATCCCATTCTATCTCTCTCCATTGCCTATTTCCCAGGATAGTCCTTTCTCACCATTAACTCAACTTCTTTGCAAGGCAATGGGGTCAGGTGACTTGTCCAAGGTCACACAGCTAGATGATTATTAAATGTCTGTAGCTGGATTTGAACTCAGGTCCTTCTGACTCCAGAGCCAGTGCTCTATTCACTGTGCCTGCTAACCCCAACTCCCTTTTTAAAAATATATTACATTTTTCACATTCAACTCCCTCATGTGCCTTGTCTATATAATCTCCTTCTAACTGCCCTATTAAATGAGAAATTTCATTAGTTATCAGCATCATCTTCCCATGCAGGAATTCATACAGTTTGACAACATTAAATCCCTCATAACTAGTCCTTCCTATCCACCCACTCTGCACTTCACCTGAGTCCTGTACTTGGAGATCAAACTTCCTGGTCAGCTCTGGTTGTTTCAACTGGAAAGTCAGAAAGTCACCTGTTTCATTGAAAGTCCTCTTTAGCCCAGAAAGAGGATGTTCAGTCTTGCTGGGTAGAACATTCTAGGTTGTAAACCAGGATCTTTTGCCATCCAAAATATCATATTCCAAGACCTACAAGTCCTTGTGCAATCCTCACAAAATTTAATTGTTTCTTTCTGAATGCTTATAATATTTTCTTATTGACTTTGGAACTCCTGAACCTGGCTATAATATTCTTTGAAGTCTACATTTTTGGATCTCTATCAGGAGGTGATCAGTGCATTTCTCAGTTTCTATTTTTTCCTCTGCTTCTAAGATATAAGGGAAATTTTCCTGGAGAATTTTTTGAAAAATGATGTTTAGGCTCTTTTCCTGGTTATGACTTTCATGGAGTCCAATAATTTTTAAATTATATTTCCGTGTGTGTGTGTGTGTGTGTGTGTGTGTGTGTGTGTGTGTTGGGAGGGAGGATTCACAGAGCTATGTTGGAAACATGAAGGCAGGAATTTAAAGAGGTTCTCCTCCACAATGTTCCAAATACCTTAAAATTATGACTCTAACCAAATTCTAGAGTGATAGACCCCAGAGAATGATCAAGTGAAACAATTTTCTGGTCCAAGATAACTTGAAAGATCCATAGGAAGGCTCTGTCCAACTGGGACTAGAAGGGGCCACACTGACTAAGGACAATGAGCTCCAGTCTTCCAGGAATAGCTCATGGGGCACCTGGGTCCCTGGGGAGGTCTGCATTTGTAGCAGCAGGAGCAGTTTCTAGACTTCCCATTCTGTGGATCACCGAGGACAACTTGGAAAGTAAACAGACAATCTCTGCCACACCAGAGTGAGCATGGAGACCAGTGCAGGTCTCAGTGTAGACTTTCACTGAGGGCTTTCCACTATGCCTGGGTCAGGGCTCTGCTACTTTGATCATATTCATATCCTGGTTGTAGTCTCAGGCCCCCTATTGCCACAGCAGAGTAATGACCCACCTCACAGCTCCAGGACAGAAGTCTGTGCTTATGATCACCTATATACCAGAGCACAGGCCAGCAGAGCAGTCAGAGTCTCTCCTAAGCCACTGGAGCAATTGAGGTACAAATGTGGGGGGTGTCCCAAAAGCATTCGGAAACTTGGGAAGTACATTTAAACCAATTCATAGCCTAGGGAAATGAGCTAACAACATAAGAAAAATAGCCTGAATGTAGCTTATTACATTGATCCCATGGAAGATCAAAACACACACACACACTCAGAAGATGACAAAATCAAATCTTCTGCATCTAAATCCTCTAAGAAGAATAGCAATTGATCACAGACTAAGTAAGAGACCAAAAAAGATTTTTGAAAATCAAGTAAAGGATGTAGAGGAAAAATTGGGGAAAAAATGAGAGCAATGAAGGAAAATCATGAAGATACCAAAAAGCAACAAAGACAACAATGTCAAAAACCAGTTTAAGTCACATGGAAAAAGTAGTTGAAAAGGCCAATGAGGAGAAAAATTTCATAAAAAGCAGAATTGACCAGTTCAATAAGGAGATAAAAAAGTTATATGAAGGAAAACAACTTCAAATGTAGAATGGAGCTAAGGGAAGTTGATTACTTGGTGTCAAATCAAGAAACAATACAACAAATCCAAAAGAATGAAAACCTAGAAAAAAATGTAAAATATCTCATTGCAAAAAAACAACTGACCTGGAAAAAAGTTACAGGAGAGAGATAGTTTTAATATTATTGGACTACATGAGAGACATGCCCTGGAAAAGAGACGACATCATTTTTCTTTTTTATTGACATTTTATTTTTCAAAATACATGTTATGAAAATTTTTCTAAATTCATCTATATGTCTAAGCATATTTTTAAGCTATAAAATTTCTGGTTACTCTCCCTTCCCACCCCCCTTCCCATCGGCAGTAAACAACCAGGTTAATACTGTACATACACATTTGTGTTAAACATGAATACAGATTACTAATTTTCAGTATGAGGAACTAGGATTAAGGGAAAGAAATGCATGAGGCTTTTTATAAAGTAAACATAGTATTCATCATATACTGAAAGATTTTTGTTTTGTTTTGTTTTTCTTCCTCTGTATAGGGATAGTATTGTCTATAGCCGGTCTAATAGGGTTGTCCTAGCTCTCTGAACTCCTGAAAGCAGCTGCATCCATGGTGTTATAATGTGTACAATGTTTTCTTGGTTCTGATTGCTTCCCTCTGCACCCAATCCTTTAATTCATTCCATGCTTCTGTAGAGTCCAACCATTTACAGTTTCTTGTAGAACAATAGCATTCCATAACATTCATAAACCTTAAGCTGTTCAGTAATTGCCCAATTAATGGTCATCCCCTTAATTTCCAATTTTTTTGCCCCTACAAAAAGAGACACTATGAATATTTTGGAACATGTGAGACTTTTCCCATTTTTTAGGATTTCATCTGGATATAGACCTAGAACTGGAATTGTTGAGGCATAGGACATGAACAGTTTTATTGCTCTTTGTGTATAATTCCATATTGCTCTCCAGAATGTTTGGATAAGCTAGACTTCATTTTTCAAGAATTTCTCCAGGAAAATTGCCCTGACATCCTAGAAGCAGAGGGTAAAATAGAAACTAATGGAATTCATTGATCACCTCCTCACAGAGATAC
Organism: Macrotis lagotis; assembly: GCF_037893015.1. Classification (NCBI taxonomy): domain Eukaryota; kingdom Metazoa; phylum Chordata; class Mammalia; order Peramelemorphia; family Peramelidae; genus Macrotis; species Macrotis lagotis. Next base: position 169,801,363 of record NC_133660.1, read on the forward strand.
CACCTCCCCCCAAAAAATTGCCAGGAATATTACAACCAATTTCCAGAACTCCCAAATCAAAAGGAAGAAATTCAAATATCATGAATTTATAGTTAGGATTACACTTGACCTAGTAGCATCTACATTAAGGCTCATAAGGCTTGGAATATGATATTCTGAAAGGCAAAAGAGCTTGTATAACAACTGAGAATCAACTATCCAGAAAAATTAAACATCTTCTTTCAAGGGAAAAGATGGACATTCAATGAAATAGGGAAATTTCAAACCTTCCTTGAAACAACCAGGCTAAACACAAAATATGTTCTCCAAATACAAGACTCAGGCAAAGCATAGAGAAGGTGGAGGGAAAGGGAAAATAATGAGGGATTAATGATGCTTAACTGTGTGTATTCCTGCATGGGAAGATGAATTGATAACTCAAATGAATCACCTCATTAATTTGAGCCGTTAAAAAGAACATATATAGATAAGACACAGAAGAGAGAGATGAATAAGAAGGGACAATATATTATAAAGATGGAATCATTGGGTGGGAAAAAAAAGGAGAGAAAGGGATAGGAAAGATAGAATGGGCTATGATATTTCACATATAAGAGTCAAGAAAAAGCTTTTGCAATGGAGTGGAAGAGGAAAAGGTGAGGGGGCATGAGTGAGACTTCATTCTCATCAGAAATGGCTCAGAGAGAAAACAACATACACACCCAGTAGGGTATCAAAAGATATCTTATCCTATAGGAAAAAGGGGAAGTAAGTGATGGGGGAAAGGGGACGGGGCAAGGGAGGGGTGGTATGGATGATAGAAGAGAGGGAAGATCAAGGGAGAAGGTAAATGCAACAAACTTTTTTTGAAAGGTGGTGGGGTTGGGTGTCTTGTCTGGGTTATACAACTGGGTGTCTGGGGTTGGATTTGGGATTAGATCCTCTTGGATCCAAGGCTGGAGCTCTTATCCACTGAGTCATCTGCTTGCCCCAAAACAAATTTTAAGGAGCAACAGACAAAGTAAAAGGAAAGAGAGAGATTAAAATAAATGGGAGTGGAGAGGGATAGATGAAGGGAAACACAGTAGCAATTGCAATAGCAACTGGGGAAAAATATCAAAACAACTATTCTGATTTACATGATAAAGATGACCACCCATCCCAGAGTCAGAGTTGGTTGTATCTGGACAAAGATTCAAGTACAATTTTTTTTCTTTTTCTCTCCCTTTATTTTCCATGAAGTTTCTCTATCTTTGTTGGGGGAGAAGAAAATTTGCTTATTTTATAACACTATTGTAGTCATTGTGAATAAATAAAGAACAAATAATTTTTAAAAAAATAAATAAATTATTGCTCCTGAAACTGTTTTCCAGATAAGTTCCCTTTCCAATGAGATATTTCACATTTTCTTCAAGTCATTCATTCTTTTGGTGTTGTTTTATTTTTTCTTTATTTCTCACAAAATCAGCAACTTCCCTTAGCTCCATTCTACATGTGAAGGAATTATTTCTTTCAGAGAGCTTTATTTATCTTCTTTTCATTCTGTCCAATACTTCTTTTTAAGATATTATACTCCTCGTTGACCTTCTGGACTGGTTTTATTTTTCCATTGACTTAAAATGGTTTTGAAGATGATATTTTTTTCACTTTTTTTGTCTCTCCTTCACCATGACTTGGTTTGCATGATATTCCTGCATCTCTCTCATTTCTCAGCTCAATTTTCCTTCAACCTCCCTTACTTGATTTTCTTTTTTTCTTTATTTTCTTTTATTAGAAAGACTTTATTTATTTTGAGTTTTACAATTGTCCCCCATTCTTGATTCCCTCCCCCTATGCCCCACAGAAGGCATTCTGTTAGTCTTTACATTGTTTCCATGGTATACATTGATCTCAGTTGAATGTGATGAGAGAGAAATTATATCCTTAAAGAAGAAAAATGAAGTATGAGATATAGCAAAATTCCATAATAAGATAATGGGTTTTTTCTTAATTGAAGGTAATAGTCTTTGGTCTTTGTTCAAATTCCACAATTCTTTCTCCAGGTACAGATGGTATTCTCCATTGCAGATAGCCCCAAATTGTCCCAGATTGTTGCAATGATGAAATGAGCACATCCATCAAGGTTGATCATCACCCCCATGTTGCCGTTAGGGTGTATAATGCTTTTCTGGTTCTGCTCATCTCTCTCAGCATCAGTTCATTCAAATCCTTCCAGGCTTCCCTGAATTCCCTTCCCTCCTCATTTATAATAGAACAATAGTGTTCCATCACATACATATAGCACAGTTTGTTAAGCCATTCTCCAATTCTTTGCCAACACAAACAGTGCTACTATGAATTCTTTTGTACAAGTGATGTTTATACCCTTTTTCATCATCTCTTCAGGGTATAGACCTAGTAGTGGTATTGCTGGATCAAAGAGCATGCACATTTTTGTTGCCCTTGGAGCATAATTCCAAATCAATCTCCAGAAAGTGTGTAAGAGTTCATAGCTCCACCAAAAATGTATTAGTGTCCCAGATTTCCTGCATCCCTTCCAACATTAATCATTTTCCTTTCTGGACGTGTTGCCCAGTCTGAGAGGTGTGAAGTAATATCTCAGAGATGCTTTAAACTGTATTTCTCTAATATGTAATGATTTAGAGCAATTTTTATGTGACTATGAATGGCTTTCATTTCCTCAGCTTTAAATGTCTTTGCATATCCTTTAAACATTTGTCATTTGGGGAATGGCTTGATTTTTTGAAAATTTGACTCAGTTCTATGTATTGTTTTTTATGAATGAGTCCTTTGTCAGAAATACTAGTTGTGAAAATTGTTTCCCAATTTACTACATTTCTTTGATATTGATTACAGTGGTTTTGTCTGTGCAAAAGCTTTTTAATTTAATGTAAACAAAATTATCTAGTTTGTTTTTAATGATGTTCTCCATCTCTTCCTTGTTCATAAACTGCTTCCCTTTCCATAGATCTGACAGGTAAACTACTCCTTGATCTACTATTTTGCTTATACTGTTTTTTTATGTCTAAATTCTGTATCCATTTTGATCTTATCTTGGTATGGGTTATGAGGTGTTGATTTAATCTAAGTTTCTTAAATACTAATTTCCAATTTTCCCACTTTTTTATCAAAGATAGAGTTTTTTTATCCCAATAACTGAACTCTTTGGGTATATCAAACAGCAAATTACTATAATCATTTCCTGCTATTGCACCTAGTCTTTTCCACTAATCCACCACTCTATTGCTTAGCCAATACCAGACAGTTTTGATGATTGATGGTTTATAATATAATTTTAGATCTGGTAAGGCTAAGCCACCTTCTTTTGTAATTTTTTTCACTGAATCCCAGGAAATACTTGTTTTTTATTTCTCCATATAAATTTACTAACAACTTTTTGTGACTCCTTAAAGTAATTTTTTGGAATTTTGATTGGTGGTGCACTAAACAAGTAGTTTAGTATCAGTAGAATTGCTACTTTTGTAATATTTGCTCACCCTATTCATGAGCAGTTGATGTTTGCCCAGTTATTTAAATCTGATTTTATTTGTGTGAGAAGTATTTAATAATTGTTTTCAAAAAGTTTTTGAGTCTGCCTTGGGAGGTAGACTCCCAAGTATTTTCTATTGTCTGAGGTTACTTTGAATGAGATTTCTCTTTCTAGCTCTTTCTACTGTATCTTACTAGTCATATATAGAAATGTTGAATATTTATGAGGGTTCATTTTATATCCTGTGATTTTGCTAAAGTAGATAATTATTTCTAGTAGATTTTTAGATGATTTTTTTGGATTGTCTTGGTATACCATCAGGTCATCTGCAAACAGTGAGAGTTTTGTCTCTTCCTTCCCAATTCTAATTCCTTCAATTTCTTTATCTTCCCTTATTCCTGAAACTGACATTTTAAATACAATATTGAATAGTAGTGGTGATAGTAGGCATCCTTGTTTTAAACCTGATCCTACTGATAATGCCTCTAGCCTATACCCATTGCATATGATGCTTGCTGATGTTTTCAGATACATACTGCTTACTATTCTAAGGAATAAATAATTTATTCCTACACTTTATAGTATTTTAGAAGGAATGGGTGCTGTATTTTGTGAAAAGCTTTTTCAGCATCTATTGATATGATCATATGGTTTCTGGCAGGTTTATCATTGACATAATTATAATAACAGTTTTCCTAATATTGAATAAATCCTGCATTCCAGGGATAAATCATACTTGAGCATAATGTATTATACTTGTGATAACTTATTGTAATCATTTTGCTAAGATTTTATTTAAAATTTTTGCATTTATATTCATCAGGGAGATAGGTTTATAAATTTTTTTTTCTCCATTTTAGCTCTTCCAGGTTTAGGTATCAGCACCATATTGATGTCATAAAAAGAGTTAAGCAGAGTTTCATCTTCACATATTTTTCCAAAGATTTTATACAGAATTGGAAATAATTGTTCCTTAAATTTTTGATAGAATTCCTTTGTGAATCCATCTGACCCTGGAGATTTTTTCTTAGGGAGTTCAAGGATGGCTTACTGAAATTCTTTTTCTGAGTTAGGATATTTAGGTTTTTAGTTTACTCTTCATTTAATCTAGACAATTTATATTTTTGTAAAAATTCTTCCATTTCACGTAGGTTGTCAAATTTGTTGACATATAGTTGGGCAAAATAATTTTGAATTATTACTTTAATTTCCTCCTCATTGTTGGTGAGTTCACATTTTTGATTTATGATACTAGCAATTTGGTTTCCTTCTTTCTTTTTTTAATCAATTTGGCCATTATCAATTTAATTAGTTTTTTCATAAAACCAGTTCTTGGTATTATTTATTACTTCAATAGTTTTCTTTCTTTTGATTTTATTAATTTCTCATTTAATTTTTAGAATTTCCAATTTGGTGTAGAATTGGGGATTTTTAATTTGTTCTTTCTCTAGTTTTTTAGTTACATATTTAGTTCATTGATTTCTTCTTTCTTTAATTTGTTCATGTAAGCATTTAAAGATATAATATGTCCCCTGACAGTTACCTTGAGCATATCCCAAAGGTTTTGGTAGGTTGTTTCATTATTTTCATTATTTTGGATGAAATAATTATTTCTTTCTATAATTTGTTGCTTGTTCCTCTCATTTATTAAAATGAGGTTATTAGTTTCAAATAATTTTGGGGTCTGTATCTTCCTGGTCCAATATTGCATATGCTTTATATTGCATTATGATCTCAGAAAGTTGTATTCACTATTTCTCTCTTTCTGCAATTTTTTAAACATAATCTTGTTGTCTCATGAAGTCATTAGTTTCCACTAATTCCATTCTTTTTTTAAGAGAAGAATTTTCTTCATTTACCTTTTTGCAACTCCTTTCTCAGTTGGTCAGTTCTATTTCTGGAGGACTTTTCCATTTGCTCAATTCTAGTTTCAAGAGAAACATTTTCTTTTTGTATTTGCCCAATTGAAGATATGAGATAGTTTTCCTCATTTTTTATTTGTCCAGTTCTATTTTCCAAAGATTTGGTTTCTTGTTGCAAGGTGTTGATTTTTCTCTTGAGTTTCTTTTTCCCAATTTTTCCAAATGATTTTTAAATTCCTTCCTAATTTCTTCAAGGCATTCTTTCTGGGCTGGAGACCAATTCATATTCTCCTCAGAAGTGCTAGATCTCTTTGGTTTAGAATTTATTTCTTCTAAGTATTTCTCCATGGGCTCCCCTTGTGCTGGTCTTTCTTCATCTTTCTAGGATCTTGTGTTGTGGGGACTGGCTCTCAGAGGTTTGCTTTTGAAGATACTAGAGGCTTTGTTCCCGTGGCTTACTACTTCCAAGGGCCCATCAGTAGGGATCACTGGTTGCTTTCTCTGGAGTGTTTTGGGCTCTAAGCAGCAGGGTCTGAGTTGACCTTGAACAATGTGCAGAGTCATGGGGGAGGGAGTTAATATCTCTTTCCCTTGAGTGAACTCTATAGACCAACCTGAGCCTGAGGGGGTGGGGGGTGTGTTTTTTTGTTCTGGAAAAAGGGCTCCACTGAAAGTATGGAGCTCAGGTCCCCAGCCCAACTGGCTGTTCTCCAGGTATGCTCTGAAACTCTCTGTGCTGGTACTCATCCTCCCATAGTTCCTCTACCCCTGGCCAAAGATTCCATGACTAAAGTTGAATCTTGTACCTACCACTCACCAAGTCTCTGTGACTGAAGCTAATCCTCTGGCTTCCCCCTGCTGCTGCTCCTGTGCTGACCCTCTGTTCTGTTAAGAGGTTTCTGTCATGTTATTTTTGAGGGGAAAGAGGAGCACTTAACACAGTGCTTGTTTTCTCTCCACCATCTTGGATGGAAGTCCCTTACTTGGTTTTCAAAGTCTTTATTGAGTTCTTCCATAGCCTGGGACCATATCCTATTTTTCTTACAGACTTTGGATGCAGATGTTTTGACTTAGTGCTCTGATCATTCTCCTGGTTGTACTCTAGTTTGTGGATGATCACAAGCACTCCCCTCCATCCTTGAGCTGTGAGGAGTGTCCCTACTCCACTATGGTAGCATGGAGTACTAGAATAAAACCTGGATCTGAGGTTGGGAAAATCATCAGAGTCCTGCCCCCTTTCCCCCCAGGTGTCCTCAATGACCTAGGCTTTGCTCTGGTTGCTGGCTAGTTGGATTGGGCTGAGATTCTTACCTACCCTAGTGGAACAGAACTTTCCCATGGATCTTCCAAGTTGTTTTAGGCTGAAAACTGCTTCATTCAGTCTTTCTGTTAGTTCTACCACTCTAAAATTGGTTAGTCATAATTTAAAGTCATTTAGAGTAATCTGGGGGGAGACCTCCTGGGAATACCTGCCTTCACTTTACCACCTTGGTTCTGCCCAATAAACATTTTTGTATAAATAGGTAAGTCCTTTTCCCTTTTCTTGGAACTTTTTGTGGTATGGATTTAATACTTGCATTGATGGGTTAAAGGGAATGCAAAGTTTTATAGCTCTTTGGAGACAGTTTCAAAGTGCTCACCAGAAAATTTGAATCCATTCACAAATTTAATGCATGAATGTTCTTATTTTCCATATCCCCAGTAATATTTCTCATTTTGTTTTTCGGTTATATTAGCAAATGTGATATGTGTGAAATGTGACCTTAGAGTACTTTTAAATTGCATTTCTCTAATAACCAGTGATTTAGTGAATTTTTCCCATGAAAATCTATGGATTTTATTGTTTCCTTCTGAAAACTGCATGTTTATATTCTTTGACCATTTGTCAAATGGGGAATAACCTATAATTCTTATACTTTTTAAGTGCTCTATATTGTTGGGAAAAAAGGCCCTTATCAGATAAACTTACCATATAATTTTCCCAGTTTTCTTCTTTTCTTCTCATGTTAGTTAAACTGTATTTGTTTCCAAAAACTTAATTTAATGTAATCAAAATTACAAAATTAATTACATATTCAATTTTTACTTCCTGTAATGCTCTCAATTTCTTCTTTTTCATATTTTTCCCTCATCTGTAAAATAACTGGGAAAGGAAATGACAAATCACTCTAATATCTTTGTGAAGAAAATCCCAAATGGGATCATGAGGACTTGGGATATGAGAGAAATAATAACAGAATTTTCTGGGTTAAATTTAGGGATACTGATATCTAGGTTGCTTAAAAGTTGCTTATGGGCTCTTCAATTCCTTTACCACAAATATATAATACAGTTAGTAGATATGAGACAGTTTATTCATTTTACCCACCACAAAAATGAAGGATCATTTAGAAAAAATTCCATTTCTAAAATGCCACTAAATTGAGGGACATATCAAATAGATCTGGAACCTCCCTAACCTACTTTGTTCCCCTTAAAACTGTTTATTGACTTCTTATTTATTGATGTGTATTTTCTTTACTTGTTTAGGCATTTGTGAGGTTATCTGTTATTTTCATTTGCATTTGATTCATTATCCACTATCAATTTCAAACCTAGATGCTGAATCAATGCTGATCTCTGAACAACTTGATATAGCACACTTTACAGTTGTTTATTTGTTTTTTTTTTAAATCATTGATTGTATGAAAGTCTATCTATTCATAGCCTTTACCTGGCTTCCAAAGTGGTGAAACTTTTAGAACCCCTGATCTAACACATATGTAATCTCTCTTTCTCTCTCTCTTTCTCTTTCTTGCTCTCTCTCTCTCTCTCTCTCGCTCTCTTGCTCTCTGTCTCTCTTGCTCTTGTTCTTTTACTCTCCATATATATATATATATATATATATATATATATATATATATATATGTGTGTGTGTGTGTGTGTGTGTGTACATATATATGAATGTATACACATATATATATATGTATATAGGTGTAGAGATAGTTATAGATATATAGATATAAACAGCCGTAGATATCTAATAAATATCTATTATCTGTTAGTGAATCTATTAGATATCTACGGCTGTTTATATCTATTTATATCTGTCTCTATACCTAGCTCTGTCATCTATAAAGATGAATTATGATTATTAATAAATATTCACATAAAGCCATTGCCCTTTCCATCCCTCTATGCATTCATAGTCATATTCTTCCAAAGTGCCCAATATTAATTTGAGAAATATTCTCTCCAAACATATATCCAGTGCCTTGAAAAAAGTGAATACCTGGTATCTGAAAAATTTATGTGCTATTGGAACAGCCTCATAGCTTGAAGATTGATAATATAGTATAGTCTCCTCATCTAACAGTTAAGGGAAAAAACCCAGAGAGATGGACTTTGTCAAAATCACAGCTATTCTGGTAACTTGAGATCATCTTTATTTATTCATTGTAATTGTCCTTGTATTGCGATAGTATTCTGGAATAAACCATTCTGATCAATTCTGTGATGAACCACGGTATTTGAATTAGTCTGTCATTTCTTTTGGACCCTAACCTATATCACCAACAGTAGACATACTAAAATGGCCACTTAAAAGATGCAGTTTATACCCTTACAAGAATGTAAACTTATTTTCCCTATTGGATGATAAAATCCATATCCTTGACTTTATAAGCATTATATTTTAATCACCTAAATGCAACAAACACATGAAATGTAAGACAATTAGAACTGTCTTTTCTTAGATTAAACAAAGATATTGCTCTAAAATACCTGGACAATTCAATTTATGTTTTATTTCCATTTGATGGTATAATGGTCCCAGTGTCATAGAGATTTTGCTTATTAGATATCTATCTATCATCTATCTGTGCATCTATATATGTGTGTATCTATCATCTATCTAAACATACCCATGTATATTTATATGTGCATACACGTTATACACATGTATATACATGTAAATGTATGTGTGTATATACACATGAACATACACACACTCCTGAAATGGGACATTATTTGAAGCCATATTAAAAATAAAACTTTAATTTCTCAAGTGGATAGCTTGCTGACAATTGTAATTTTTTACACATTAAAGTTCTCTAAGTATTACTTTTTCAAACTAATCTTATAGTTACAGGTATTTTCTACAGTCAAACAAAGTGTCCCAGCTGAGATGTGAATTAGGAATCATTTTAAGCCTACAGTTTGGTCCTGTGCCACATGCAGTGGAGAATATTCTGAGGTGCTTCATTCAACACTTTTCTGTTTCTTGTAATGGTGATTTAATTATCCTCAGCCCTGAGTGCACCTGAAAATTTAAACTTGACTCTAGGCAAAAGTAGACTACATTTGAAACATATTTCTCTGATTTAAAAAATGGAAGAAGGAAACTGATATTGGCTTAAGTTCAAAGGCAAATGCTACAATTCTCTAGCTTCTCTGCTTCTATTACATCTAAACCTGTGGACTCAGTGTATGCCATAGGGAGGAAAGGTAGGCAGGATGCCAGTTTTTAATTTTAGTGACTCCCAGGAACTCTACAGTATGTTCTATAAAGATAACCATCAAGCAGAAATTACTTATTTTTAGATTTATAAAATAAAAAGATCCTAAACTCACCAAGATTAGACAACTTATCCTGGGTAAAAAATAACTTTCCCCCACTCCAGTATGCTACTCTATAAATCCTTTAGATAACCACAATAGGAATCATATGCAACATGACTAGGAAATCTTACTTCTTTTTAAAGAATAGACAGAATCTAATTTAGGCGAATTCCAGCCTCAAAGCATCTAGTCCATTCCCTTGCACCCCTCCATTGGAGTATAGGGTAAGCCATCTCATTAAGGGAAAAACAAACAAACAACAAGAATGTTTTATGTAGAGATGTATGCCTTTGTCCAGATTTGTGAAGGTGACTTCAGTCAAGGTATATTCCCAACAGAAAGAAGTAAAGACTTTTAGCCACTCTCTCACTAATATGCCCCCTTCATTAACTTACTAAGTCCAATCAGGGATGCCCTTTGCTAAAAGTCTATTAAGGCATTTAACATTTCCATTAAGTGTCTGATTATTGAGAAAAACTACTTGCCACCAATTTATTGATTTTTCAGCTAGTTTAATTAATAAATTGATTATTAATTACTGAGAAATTCTGTTTCTCAGGTTTTTCATTCATCTCAGTGGATAAATGGCTAGATTGATGGATGGATGGATAGATGAATGGATAGAAGAATAGATAGATGAATGGCTAGAAATCTGAGACTAGAATCAAATTAGCCTTTCAGGAAGTATGGGAGTTAATCTATTGACTTCCCTTACTTTCTTCAAGTCCCAATTAAAATTCCATCTTTTATGGGGAAATCTTCTCCAGTCCATTTTAATTTTAATGCCTTACTTCTATAAACCTCTTTTTATCCATCTCCTTCATTAAACTGTAATCCCTTGAGGGTAGGGCCTGTCTTTTGCCTCCTTTTGTTTCCCTAGAACTTATCACAAGGCCTGGCTCATAGCAGGGGCTTAAATAATATTTACTGACATAAATGCTAAAAAACAGGAGTTAGGAGAGAGGACTCAGTAAAAGCTTTCTCATTCACAAATCCCATTCATGTTATAAAGCTCTTGTTAAATATGAAGTATTTGCCAAGCACTACATTAAATTCTGGGGACATAAGGACAGGCAAAAAGCAGTTCATTCCCTCAAGGAATTCAGAATCAAAAAACTGTAACATACCTTCAAGAATCAATAATCCTCATTTTATAGATGTTCAGTGTAAAATCCAAACAAGTTAAATGATTTAACTATGAAAGATTACAACTGAAACTAGAACCTCCAGATCCCGAATTTGAGTCCAATCTTTCCACAAACTACAATGCCTCTATTTATCTCTTGTATACCTCTCCTCCCGGTTCAACAGAATTATTGCATTTTGGGGGATAAGCTTTTTCCCCCTCTTTTCCTCTAATCTTTTTTATAATGTAATATGCACGGAAATACCATTTTGCCATTATACAAAATGTTATATAAATGAGACTTGTCATAATTCAGAAATTCTATTCTGAACTCACACATGGTAGTCATCTAGAAATAGTATGATGATTCATCACTATTGGTGCTCCAGATTTTCAGATTACTGGATAACTTGTTTAAAAGTTAATATAATTATTCCTCATTCTCATTGGTTTTAGTTGACAGTTTCAATCACAATTCCACAAAAACCAAAATAGAGTCACAGAATTCTCAATAGCCCAGGGGAAAAACTCAGATCTTTGGATGGAGGAAGCTATGCTACTACCTTGACTGAATTATGCAATAATCCTCTAGGTCAATAGTTCAAAGTGATTTTGGAACACAAAATGACCCAACATTCCTGGAATAGTATTATATTCTTTGAGGGAAAAATTATATAACTTTCTTTGATTGAAGGATATAAGATAATTTGAGCTAAAAAATCAACCAAACATATATTTTACCAAATAAATAAAAATTACCCTGACTGATTAGATATCCAACATTACATACCTATAATCTTCCATTTTTCATGTAAAAATGAGAAGTGTATTTTATCTCTTCTTCCCTAATACTAAGAGTTGTCATAGTAGTTAATATGAGTTTAGTTACCCATGATTACTGCTTTCCTTTACATTTTTGTCATCATTATGCATATTATACCTCTTTTGCTTATTTTTCTTTGTGTAAGTTCATGTATGTGAAAAGTCAATTAGTAGAACAGCAAAAGTCTTAGACTTTTCAGTTGAATTAATCACAAATTGAACGTATCTGGATAAAATATTTTTGATCAATCTGAGATTTATAGCATTTGGAAAATTGGATGAAGGCAAATAATATTACAAAGAACTTCTTATAAATTACTGAAAGAATAAGGATTACTTTTCACCTCTTGGCTTTCTATTTCTGAAATGTTTTCTCTCTTCATTTCTGCCTACTAGTTAATTCTCAGCTAAACTCTATCCTTTCCAGGACACTTTCCCCAACACCTCTTAATTCCAGTGCCTTCTCTCTTTTTTAGTAACTTTCTACTTATCATATATAATTTTTGAGAACATATATTTGTTTATTACTTTATTAGATTTTGAGCTCCTTGAGGGCAAGGAATATTTTGGGCCTCTTTTGTAATTCTAGCTCTTCGTTTAGAGTCTGGCAAAGAGTAGGCACTTTATGTATAATGAGAGCAATCAGTGTAGTCATGATTAAGTCACAGAAGCAGTCTGGTAGTGGAAGAACTCTCGTTCAGAAGATTTCAATTTTCCAATTCAAGCCAAGAATCTGGGAACACAATCAATTTGAAACAGTTGACAGAATTTATTTCTCTATCATTCAAATCTTCCTACTGTCCATAGGTTTAAGAAAAACTAGACTAGTAGTAAAACATACATCTTCTGGTATTTGAGAATATAAAATAATAGGCTCCAACAAATCCAAAAAGTCATAATTGTCACCTAAAAAAAAGGCAGCTTCAGGGAAATATGACCCCTTGGGCTAGAGAGAAATGTTGGCTGTGAACAATCAGATACGATCAGATAGCTACATCTAAATAGGGTTTAATGGAGATGTGGTCTTTGATGGAGCAAAAGGATTTCTATTAAATGGGCACTGTAATTTATCTCACCTGTAACATGTATTCTCTATACATTTGATTCATTACCTTTGTACTTGAAGTTTGTGCTTACATTGTCCATGGATTTCAGTGTATTTTTTGAGACAGTGGGCCCCAGAATTATTTAGATAGAAATTTTTATTCTGGGTACTACAATTATTGTTATATCATCTTAGAAAATAACCTAGCTAAAAAGAAATTGTTTTTGACTGATCAAAAATTGAAGATTATAAGTGAGAGTTCATGAATGACAGTACAAGAAAAGCAATTACTCAAGCTTCTGGGCATCCATTCTGGCAATATGAATAGGAATTAAAGAAGTAACTTCAGAGAAATTGTTGCATGGGATTATGAATTTCATGCTTTTTTTCCAATTTCTTACAATTTGATTGTATTTCATTATTCATTTTCTACAATTTGTTTCATCATTATCAAATAATAGGATCCCAACTTTAATCCACTTTTGTTGTTATCATGAGAAGTGTTGAAATGAATATTCTAGTACATATAATTCTTTCTATAGTTGAATTCCTTATAATATGTATACCATAGTAGAATTGCTGGGAACAAAACACCTGAAAAAATGTATTTACTTTGGAAAATAATTCCAAATTGATTTTTTAGAAAGTTTGAACCAAATTGCAATTTTACCAACAATGACCTAATGTTCTCAAAGTCCCATTTAATATTGGCTATTTTTAATTCTTATTATCTTTTTTATTTGTAAAGATATGAGGTAAATTTCATGGTCATTTTCATTTGTATTTCCTTTATTGAAGTACTGGGATAACTCTTGATATGGCAATTGATAGAAATTGATAGAATGTCTTCTTTTTAAACTTGTTCACATCTTTTGAATAATTGGCTTCTTGGGGAAGAACTCAGTTTTGATATTTTTATCAAATATAATTTTAAAATATAAAATCATAAAATATTAATTGTAAAATTATAAAATATAATTTAATATATAACATATATAAATACAATGTATATACATCTATATATTTTCATCTACATTATATTACATATGTAAAATTCTACATTTTATTTTTATTTTTGTTGCACATATGTCATTCATGACAAAGTTTTTCAGTTTTATATATTTCAAATGGATTATTTAATTTTTTGATTTTTCTCTTCCCTATTCTTTTGCTTTTAAATTATCCTGAAAAACACATTTCTACTCTACCTTTTACATCTCAACATTCATTTAGATTATTTCTATATTTGGAAATTATTCTGAGATATACTAGCAAATGTTATCTAATACTTTTCCCACTCCAAATGTCTTTCTTGCTCCTGTTAATAGAGATTCTGTTATCAACTACTAGATATTATCAAAATTATTAAACATCATTTTGATGTATAATGTATTTGATATATCCTATGTTGTATTCTTATACTACCTATAAAAAAGTCTAAATTATTTAGACTCAGGTGTTATTTCCTGTTAGACTAGTGGCTCAGGATGTGTTAGGTTCCTGCTGGCTAGCTTATCCTTACCCAGGTGAACAGGAGACAAGGATGACAAATTCTCCAAGATCTCCATTTATTGAACCAAATACAAGTACTTGAATATCCTCCCCAATCCCTGATCCACTCCCACTCCTGTGGCACTCTACAATCAACCAGTAAAACAAAGCTCTGGCACTATAGGACATCAGGTGATGAAAATTTACAATACTCCCACACACAACTGTTGCTCGAACTCAGGGAGATGGCTATTATAAATAACAGATTACTATTTAATATATGTTGAACATTTCAAGAATCAAGATTTAACAATAGGATTATAGAATTCATTGACTAGAGAAGCCTAATATCCCTGAGAGATGTTACTTCCTATCTAGGCAACTCACGTAGCTCTTTATTTCATTTTCTCCACTATAAAGATGGGAGGTATACTAGAGATTACATTAAAAATATTTACAGTAAAATCCTGTGACCCTATTTATTAATCTCTTCCACAACATTTGCTAAAACTCATTGAGTTGAATACCTTCATTGATGAAGGAATTCACTATCTCAAAAAGTGAAATAGGTTTTCTTGTGACCAAGGATAAAGTTATGTTTGATATCCTTAATTGAAAATAAAAGCTTAAAATATCTGTTAACTAAAAGAAGAAATGCCAAATCCTTGAGCATTGTCTGTCTATTAATCATCTGTCTATTTATCTGTTTGTCATCTATCTGTCTCTCTGTTTTTGATAAATATGGGTTTTGTTCAATATTTGACTTCACATCATTCAGCCTTTCTTTTGAGGCTATTATTTTATTCTCCTTTTCCTGGTTCTCTAATTTTAAGATACCTTAAAATAGAAAAGATAGTGTAGCACAAAGCATATTGTACATAGTGACAGCATACCTGAATTCAATTGCTTTCTAGCTTGTGATCCTCAACAAGTCAGTTAACTATTAAATCTTAATTTCTACCCTTGTAAAAGGGGGAAAAAAAGCAATCCTCCCCTATATAGTATGTTGAAAACATTAAATGAAGTACAGTCTTATGAGTTAAATGCTATGTAATTTATGTAAGCCATCAATATAATAGTTGGAATCTATATATCACTTTATTATTCCACATCAAAGTACATCATTTGTATTAATGCATTTGCTCCTCACTAGAAAATTGAGAGATTGGCTAAAATTGTACCCGCAATACTGCAAAATGAGGAAACCTAAGCAGAGAAAATTCCAGCATCTCCTAGTTACTGAGTATCTGGGGTAGGATTTGAACTCATATTTTCTTTACTCCAAGTCCAACTATCTAACCATTGTTTCATCTAGCTATCATTACACTTGATTTTTAAAACTTTTCTTATTATTTCTGCCTACAGAAAGAAGAAAAAAATAAAAGCATTTATAGTAATATGAATCCCTAAAAACTTTACTCAAGACCTAGAATGTTTTGTTGACCATTTCAAGTTTGAAATTATAGATATATCTATATATATATTTTTTTTTCTTTTATCAGTCAGAGCTTGTTTTATAACAAGAAGAAAATAGATTGCTTCTATAACAGCCTATTATACCAGTTTAAGTTTGAAATCCAAATTGCTCAGTTTAAAAAAGCTTACAAACAATCCAACATCATAGAAAAGTTAAAGGATAAAACTGGTTTTGTGAAATAAAGCAATGAACCAAATAATCAAAAAGCAAAGTTTACTTCGCAAGTCAAAGTATTATCCAAATACAGCTAGAACGAATGGTTTGTCATTACATTTTGATTCAAAATTTGAAAAATGTTGAGAGATCAATTCCAAAGACATATAGATAGATAGATAGATTGATAGACAGCTATAATTAAATATGATCTCCAAGATGCCCTCAAGCCTTATACTTCTATTACTTTTGTTAATTATAGTAATTGCAAACAAAAATATTTCATAGTAGAATTAGGTTCATGCTTTTTGTTTTTAAGGCAATGGAGTTAAGTGATTTGCCCAAAGTGGTACATGCTTTTGATAAAAGATTCCTTACATGAAAATGTAACAAAAGTCACAGGATGCTGTTTCTAAACAATGAATTTTAGCTTTGGTCTTGGAAAAATATAAAGTACCATGTGGATATTTTTTTAAGCAAAAATAATGGTAGATCCTTCTGGTTGAATTTTCAAAGTGGGGAAAATTTTTTAAAATGCTGATATTGGGAGGTGTTCTGAAAATTACCTAGAGTATAATACACTGGAAGATACAAGGTCTTTTCAATCCTCAGTCATACCTCTCCAAGAAGTTGGTCCAGTGCATATAGTCAAATTTGGGGACATGACCATGATAAAAGAAAAGAATCTGGAGGAGGAGGAGTCAATATTCAGCAAGTATTCAGTGCAGGTACTGCATTGAGTCCTTGAGGGTTTAAAGACTAATTAAAAAAAAAAAACTCCATGCTCTCAAGGAGTTTACATCCTATGAGGAAGAGAACCTATGCAATCATATATTCATGCATGCATATGCAGAATAAAAAGAAAATAACTACAACATGAAGTGGGAAAATATTGGAAGTTAAGAGTAAAGAAATCCAGAATGGTTAAGTGCAAAAATGGTGATACTGGAAGTAATTGGAGAATCCTATGTGGTGGTTGAGAGAAGTGAGTTTATTTCAGGCAAAGATCACAACAAGGGCAAATGAGAGAATACATAAGTGGGAAGATGAAGTAGAAAGATAAGTTGAGGATGAATTCTTAAGGGCTTTAAAAAGCCACAGTTGAGGACTGCTTTTCTATAGTTGATTTTCTAAATAGTTTTACTTAAGTACATTCCCAACTTCAGAAGCATAAACAAAGCAGAGAGAAAATCAAGTCAAAAAAGGGGAATAGGAAATGATTCATCTATCTATTGTGTTTCTGGAAACTGCAACAAAATAATCAGCAATTATTCCTTTACTGCCTGGGAGCAAGGAGAACAAACAGAAGGAGAAGAAGCACAAAACTTTTAAACAGTTACAAGTAGCTGTTTTCAAGTGAGCAGTAACTTGGCATAATGGATAGAAAGTCCATCAGGAGTCAGGATGACCTGGTTCCATGTCTTATCTCTGACACGCACTAATTACATTGCCCCAAAATTCTCAGTACTCTCAGACAAAAAATTGTCAGTCTACAAAGGTAGAGTGAGTTTCTTTGTTATTTCTTCCACCCTAAGAAACAGAACATTTTATACACTATATTCCATTGCAGTTTCACATCTACCTGCAAAATTAATTTTATTCCTTATAACTATCATAAACAAGTGATGATTTCCTTCACCACACCTTCAAACATCTGCATACTTAAACAATTTTAGTCATATAAAACATCTTACAAAAATAAATGACAATGAAAATATTCCTTAAATGTATTAAATATTTAAATATTTGAATTTTAGAGAAGAAAGCCTTTATATTGTTCATAAAGAAAACAACACATTAGACTAGAAGCTAAAATGCTGTCAAATAATTATTTAGCTGACATGATGCAAATTATCTCGATTTTGCCAAGTGGTGAATGAATAACACATCTTTGCAGTTCACATTTAATTTTGTTCCATTTCTAGCTATTCATGGCATAATTTTAAAATTCTTTCATCAATCAAAACATGAATTCTTATCAAGGGGGGACAATGAGATATTTTGGTGTGATATAGATCATAACTGGTGTAACTGGTTAAAAAGAACCTTGTTTGCCTTGCAAAACCCCTGTTTGCCTTGCAAAAACTTAAAAAAAAGAACCTTTGACATAATTAAAACTGATTAGGAAGGAATTACATTCAAAACAATTATGCATTTCAGTTAAAATATTTTAAACTAATTTTAATATGTCATCAATATACTTGTAATGAGAATATGTCTGAGTGTTTTGGTATGTATGTATGAATAGTGAAAATGTTATTTTTAACTTTTTGGGGTTAAAATTTTATATTATTTATGTGAATAGTATTTTATTTATCCAATTACATGTAAAGATAGTTTTCAACATTAATTTTTATAGGTTTTCTTTTTTAGGCTTTTGCAAGGCAAATGGGGTGAAGTGGCTTGCCCAAGCTCACTCAGCTAGGTAATTATTAAGTGTCTGAGACCGGATTTGAACTCAGGTACTCCTGACTCCAGGGCCAGTGCTCTATCCACTGTGCCACCTAGCTACCCCAATTTTTATAAGATTTTATAAGATTTTGAGTTCCATATTTTTCACCTTCCCTCTTTCAAAGACTTTCCCCTTCCTTTATCCTTTTTTCTGCTCTTGTTTCAGGGCAGAGCCAAAGTAGAAGAGAGAAGTCAAAAGGACCCTCCTCAACTCTTCTCAGTTTTCCTCAGAAACATCAATCAAGCCTCTAATCAGATCCTTAAGTCACAGAAATCACACACACACACACACACACACACACAAAAAAAAAAAAACCCAAGGTAGACCACTTTTCTGTTTAGGCTATCTTAGAGGAATTTCATTTAAGGTCTGTCTCACTTGAGAACATTTGTCCAGGGCAGGTAAGTGCAGGGATGGAGTGGGGTGAGGTGGGGAGAGGTAGTAGGAATGTCTCTGCTGCAGTGCAGTTCAACAAGTGAGGCTCTTAGAACTAGGTTTGCAGTCTAGCAACACAGTAAGCCAATTGTAAAAGTTCTAGGTTAAGTGCAGAACACCTTGGCAGCTGATGTGACTAGGCTGGGAAACCCTGGAATGTGGGAAAGCTGTTAACACATGAATTCCCCAGTGTGAAAAGCCTCTGAGTAGACCCCTCACCTCCAGCACTAAACTAGGCTTTAAAATGCTTAAGAAGTAGGCGGGAAGCTACTATAGTGATCACAAGGAGGATCACAACACCATCTCAGAAAAGGATAGTAGCAAACTGTCAAACCCCATACAGGAATACAAATTGACCTCAGGTACCAAAGTCCTCTTAGAAGAGCTCACAAAGAATTCTAAAAATCAAATAGAAAAATTTGAGTAAGAAATGAGAGGTATGCAAGAAAACATCAATAACGTAGAAAAGGAAACAGAAAATTTGACTGAATAAAATATCTACTTCAAAAAAAAATTGACCAAATGGAAAAAAAGGATAACAAAATGCTTTAAAAATCCTTAAAAATTAAAATCGGGAAGTGGAAGCTAAGGACTCTATGAGATATCAAGAATCAGTCAAGCAGTTTTTTTGAAAAAGGAAAAAAATAAAACATATAAAATGTCTCATTATAAATAACAATTGACCTGAAAAATAGATCCAGAAGAGATAATTTAAGAATTATTGGACTGGGGTGGCTAGGTGGTCCAGTGAATAGAACACTGGCCCTGGAGTCAGGAGTACCTGAGTTCAAATCCAGGCTCAGACATTTAATAATTACCTAGCTATGTGGACTTGGGCAAGCCACTTAACCCCACTGCCTTTCAAAATCCTAAAAAAGAAATAATTATTGGGCTACCTGAAAGTCATGATTTATAAAAATAACTAGATAATATCTTTCAAAAAATTATCAAGGAAAATTGCCCTCATATTCTAGAACCAGAGGTCAAAATGAAAGAATCTACCAAACACATTCTGAAAGGGATACAAAATGAAAATATCAAGGAATATAGTGGCTTAATTCCAGAATTATTAGGGCAAGGACAAAATACTGCAGGCAGTAAGAAATAAATAAAATAAAAATATCAAGGAATCACAGTCAGGATTTAACAGGTGTTTTCAAGTTTTTTTTAATTTTTTATTTATTTTTTTAAGAAAGATTTTATTTATTTTGAGTTTTACAATATTTTGCCCTTATTCTTGCTTCCCTCCCCCACCCCCACATGTCTTTTGAGTTTTAGCATGAAAAGATATAAGGAACTAGAATATGATATTCCAGAGAGCAAAGAAGCTTGGATTATAACCATAATTAACTGCCCTGAAAAAAATGGAGCATGCTCTTTAAACCAAAAAAGATGGCCCTTCAATGAAATAAGGGACTTTCAAACTTTCCTGAAGAAAACTCAATCTTCAAATACGTCTCAAGTCATACATAAAAAGGAAAACAGGAAGGAACAACATATTATATATGATTAAATAATTATGTCCCTAAACAGGAAGATGATACTTATAATATGTAAGAACTTTTAGAATAGAAATAGTTCTATTAGAATTAATATTCTTAGAGGGTGTGGGAATAAGTTGACTTTGATGTGAACACAAAATTAATTAAGGCATGAAAAAAGGATTATACTATGAAAAGAGAAAGAGGAGAGGCAGAATAGTGTAAACTAGGAATCTTATACAACCAACTATTCCATCAGGCCTCCACTATTATTCTGTGCTGATTGCCCATGCACTTGGAATTCAAGTCCAAACCATGATTCCAGGATATTTCTTCTATTTGATTTTGTGGTTATCTTGTGCCCATATTTCTCTGAAAGGGTAGATTTCCCTTTAGGAAATTGAATCAGGGTGTATATAAATAGATTTTCTCTACTTTTCAACCTTCATCTACTGTTTTAGGTCCAGCTTTCTATTCTCCCCGTTAAAATCTACAGAAGAAATGTAATCTAGATATTTGGCCATAAAAAGACATTTTTTTAACATAATAGATAATCAGCAAATCAGAAAATATAAAAAGGGAAGTCTTTATATTAACTTTTGCCAGATATTATCTAAAATTGTTATTTCTAAAAAGCTTGCCATTCTTACTTAGCTAGCAGGATGAATCATTTTTCCTGAAACGACTATGAGATACTTAGATAAAATATAAATTTCATATACTCTAAGGACTGATTCTAGACTTCCAGAAAAATAGCTCTGAGAATTTTCCAGGAAAGCAAACTCTTCGTTTTTTAAAGTAGATCTGTGATTTCATTTATATATGAATTTTTTTTTTGCAAGTAAATAGCCTCTAATAATGCAGGACAACATTGATGCTGTAACTTAGAGAAATGCCTAGGGTACTGAGAAATGAAGTAATATGATTTGGTTGCCTAAGCAAGGACTTTCTGATTCGAAGTCTTACTCATTTTTTTTCTCTCACATTATTCCTCACTTCTTTGCAAAGAAAGCAGAGTTGTAGTGAGGGATCTGCCAGAAATTCACACTAAAACTTTAGATGACTAATTTCAAGAAAAAATCAAAGAAGTTCTATGACACAATGAAAACAAATACGAATGACAAGAAACTGAGATGAAAAGCATGGGAAATTTTGAAAACATCAGTAAGTTTTCTTAGAAAAAAATAGAAACATCTGAAGACACCATAAATTTGAAATTAAAATGGATAATTGAAGAAGTGTATTAAGGAAAGTATAAATTTTATTACTTTAACAAAATTGAGAAACAAAAATAGTAATAGGAACCACTGTATTATAATAATATAATTATATTTTTAGAAATATATTTTAATTATCTGTCACTTTATCTACATAAACCTTTACTCATATATATTAATTGTACACTTCAAACTTACTTTGACAAAGGATTAGTGATACAAATAAATGATTCTTTTCTCTTTTGTTGAAACTAATTTCTGCTATTTCTATTGCATATTTGAGTATGTTGATGATTATGAAACTGAATTGACACCTTTTTTCTTGGAGAAGAAACATGAAGGATGCCCTCAAAGAAAAATATTGAGAATGAATTGAGAAGGTATGCCACTCACTGAAATTGAGTGCCCT
Source organism: Macrotis lagotis (assembly GCF_037893015.1). Lineage (NCBI taxonomy): Eukaryota > Metazoa > Chordata > Mammalia > Peramelemorphia > Peramelidae > Macrotis > Macrotis lagotis. The sequence continues at coordinate 169,823,401 of NC_133660.1, forward strand.
CTTCTGTAAACTCTGTTCTGTGAATAAATGAACTAAAAAAAAAAATTCTTGTACAACAAAAAGTGAACTTTGTTCTAGAAGACCAGAATAGTATTGGGTCATTCACATGAAGGAGATGGAGCATCTGATTAGAATAGAGAGGTGATAATCAGAATATCATATGTGAGATTAGATTAAGGAAATAAAATAATTCTACCTTTACCCAAAGTCAGAAGTACTGTGAAGAATGTTAGCAAAAGGGGGAACAGAGCCAAGATGACTGCATGAAGTGAGCATTTCCTGGGAACTCCTTCCCCCAAAATTCCAAAATCCAGCATATTATGACTCTAGCCAAAATTTAGAGAAGCAGAACTCACCAAAATTCTGAGTGATACATTTTCCCAGTCCAAGATGACTTAGAAGTTCCTCGGCCAATATGTGTTTCCCCAGGACCAGGCATTGGAAAAAGCCCCATTCACAGCACAGCACAGCTCCAGAATAGCTTGAAGGGGTGGGGAGAGAATTCTGCTACACCAGAATGAGTGTGGAGTGAGGATCACTGGTTGCAGAACTTGCAGTGAGAATCTGGAGAAAGCAGCCTGCACCCCCAGGACACAGCCCACAGACAGTAAGGGGCTTTGGGAAAACTGGAGAAATTTCTCTGCTCACCCTCAAGGTTGGACTCTGATGTTTGTCCACATTCAGATTAGGTTGCAGTTTGGGCTGCCATACTAAGTAGCTAAGCAGGACTCCTCCTTACAGCTCCAGGGCAGACAGAAGTGTGGTGGTCATCTACATATCAAAGCACAGGTAAGAGAGCATAAGACCTTGGAGGAATAAAGGTCCCAATGGGGTGACCCCCAAAAAAAATAACAACCCCAAAGCCTTGGAAGTGCTGTAAATTAGTCTTGGGCTACAAAAATGAGTAAACAACAGAAAAAGAAGAATTTGATCATAGAGAATTACTTTAGTCCCATGGAAGATCAAAACGCATACTCAGATGACAAAAAAAAAAAATGGAAGCTTCTGTATCCAACGACTCCAAGAGAAATGGATGAGCTCAAAGAAAGACTTTGAAAAGCAATTAAGAGAGGTGGAAGAAAAATTGGAAGGAGAAATGAAAGTGATGCAGAAAAATCATGAAAACCAAATCAACAGTGTGGTGAAAGAAATACAAAAAATACTGAACAAAATAATATGTTCAAAACAACTTTAGGCCTAATGGAAAAAAGCAAAACAAAAGGCAAATGAGGAGAAGATGCTTTAAAAAGCAGAATTGGCCAGCTGAAAATGGAGATCAAAAAGCTCTCTGAAGAAAATAACTCCTTCAAATTCAGAATGGAACTAAAGGAAGCTGATGACTTTGCAAGAAATCAGGAAGAAATAAAACTCTTCCAAAAAAAGCTAAAAATTAGAAGAAAGTAAGACATATCTCATTGGAAAAACAACTCACCTCAAAAACAGATCCAGAAGAAAAAATTTAAAAATTATTGGGCTATCTGAAAGCCATGATCAGGAAAGAGCCTAGACTTCATTTTTTTTTTTTTAGGTTTTTGCAAGGCACATGGGGTTAAGCGTCTTGCCCAAAGCCACACAGCTAGGTAATTATTAAGTGTCTGAGATTGGATTTGAACCCAGGTACTCCTAACTCCAGGGCTGGTGCTTTATCCACTATGCCACCTAGCCTCCCCCTAGACTTCATTTTTCAAATAAATAATACAGCAAAATTACCCTGACATCCAAAAATTAGAGGATAAATAGAAATTGAGGGAATTCACTAGTCACTTCCTGAAAGAGATCCCAAAAGAAAAACTTCCAGGAATATTATAGCCAAATCCCAAAACTCCCAAATCAAAGAAAAAATTCTAAAAGCTGTCAGAAACAAACAATGCAACTACTGAGGCTTCATAGTCAGAATTACACAGCATCTGGCAGCATCTACATTAAGGGCTCCTACAGATTTGCAGAAGGCAAAAGATTTTGGTTTACAGCTGAGAATCAACTACCCAGCAAAACTGAACATCCCCTTTCAGGCGAAAAGATGGCCTTTCAATGATCAAACTTTCTGATTGAAACAAGCAGAGCTGAACAGAAAGTTTGTTCTCCAAGTACAGGACTCTGGTGAACCATAAAGGGGGTGGATGAGAAGGACTAACTATGAGGAACTTAATGATATTAAACTGTTTGTATCCTTCCATGGGAAGAAGACATTGATAACTCATATGGATTTTCTCATTCATAAGAGCTGTTAGAAGGACCATATTTAGACAGGAAACAGGAAGGAGCAGAATATAATGGTATAATATAGTAAAAGGATAGAGTCAATGGGTGATAAAGGAAAGTACTGGGAGGAAGGGAAAGGAGATGAAGAAGAAGCTAAGAAATTTCACCTAAGAGTCAAGAAAAAGCTTTTTCAAAGGAGTGGAAAGGGGGGAGGCAAGGGGGAATGAAAGTGCCTTCATTCTCATCAGAAATGGCTCTGAAAGGAAATAACATATGCACTTAATAGGGTAAGGAAGTCTATCTTATTCTACAAAAAATGAAAAGAAAGGGATGGCACAAGGAGGAATGGGGTGGGGAGAGAAGGGGGGAATACGTGATAGGAGAGAGGGAAAATTGAGGAAGAGGGTACTCAGATACGACACACTTTTGGATAGTGGTAGGATAAAAGGAGAGAGAGAAAATAGAATTAGAGTGGGGAGGAATAGAGTTGAGGTACAGCTAGTAATAGCAACTGTGGGAAAAATATTGAAGCAAATGTTCTGGTAGAATTATGATAAAGAAAACAACTCATCCCAGAGACAGAGCCATTGGAATCTGAACACAGACTGAAGCACATATTTTTTTTCTCTCTCTCTCACACTATTCTTGAGGGAAGGTGGGTTTATGTTTACTCTTATAAAAATTGTTGTAATAATAATAATAATTAATTAAATTTCACTTGCAAAAAAGAATGTTAGCAAAAATAAGAAATAACAAGCAATATGAATTTTTAAAAATGCAGAAAGATTTCATGAAGTTATAAAAATGAAATAAATTGATATTGTTATGATATTGTGCACACTTACACAGATTTATTCATGATGAAAAATTCCAAATGATCTAGCTCTTCTCTGAACTACAATGACTGGAGATAATCACAAAGCATTTATGACAAATTGTGCTTTGAGACTCCTGAGAAAGAACTGATACTATCTGAGCAGAGACTAAGGTAAGTTATATTTACCTTGCTTTGCTTCCTTTCCTTTCTTTTCCTTTCCTCAGACTTTTTCTTTCTTTCTCCTTCCTGTCCTTCTTTTACCTCTTCATAGCTTTTTCTTTCCCTCTTTCTCTCTGTTTCTTCTTCTTACTCTTTCTCGTTTTCTTTTTTTAAAAAATCATTATATTTATTGAGATGTTCAGCTTTGCTTTTGAGCTATTTTTGGTTCTCAACTGTCAATAACTGGTAAAAATTTTTTTTAGCAAAATCATCACTTTTTTGAATTTTAGAATTTTCCCCCAACATCCCCTGACCCCTCACAGAAGATAGTCTGAGGGTCTTTACATTGTTTCTTGCTATACATGGATCAAAATTGAATGTGTTGAGAGAGAAATCATATTTTTAAGGAAAAAAATAAAATCTGAATTAGCAAAATTACATAAGATACCTTTTTACTTTTAAATTAAAGGTAATAGTCTGCAGTCTTTGTTTAAACTCCACAAGTCTTTCTTTGAATACAGATGGTACTCTCCATCACAGATGCCCTAAAATTGTCTGTGATTGTTGCACTGATGATAAGAGCAAGTCCATTAAGTTTGATCATCACCCACATGTTGCTGTTAAGGTATTCACTGTTCTTCTAGTTCTGCTTATCTAGCTCAGCTTCAGTTCATACAAATCCTTTCAGGATTCTCTTAATTCCCTTCTCTCCTGGTTTCTAATAGAATAATAGTGTTCCATAACACACATATACCCTAATTTGTTCTGCCATTCCCCAATTAATGGACATTCACTCGATTTCCAATTCTTTACCACCAGGGCTGCTATGAATATTTTTGTATAAGTGATATTTTTACCCTTTTCCATAGTCTCTTCAGGGTATAGACCCAATAGAGGTTTTGCTGGATCAAAGGGCATGCACATTTTTATTGCCCTTTGGCCATAATTCAAAACTGCTCTCCAGAAAGTTTGAATGAGTTCACAGCTCCACCAACTACGCATTAGTGTCCCAGATTTCCCACATCCCTTCCAACAGTGATCATTGTTCTTTTTGGTCATATTGGCCAGTCTGAGAGGTGTGAGGTGGTACCTCAGGGATGTTTGAATTTGCATTTCTCTAATCAGTAATGATTTAGAACAATTTTTCATATGACTATCGATTGCTTTCATTTCCTCAGTTGTAAATTAGCTCTGCATATGCTTTGATCATTTGTCAATTAGGGAATGGCATGTTTTTTTTTTTATAAATTTGATTCAGTTCTCTATATATTTTATAAAAGAGTCCTTTTTCAGAAATTCTAGTTGTAAAAATTGTTTCCTAATTTTCTACATTTCTTTTGATCTTGGTTACAGTGGTTTTGTTTGTGCAAAAGCTTTTTAATTTAAAATAATCAAAATTATCCAGTTTGTTTTTAAAGATGTTCTCCATCACTTTCTTGGTCATAAACTCCTGCCCTTTCCAAAGATCAGATAGGCAAACTATTCCTTGATCTCATAGTTTGCTTATAATATTGTGTTTTATGTCTAAGACCAGTACCCATTTTGATCTTATCTTGGTATAGAGGGTGGGAAATGTTGGTCTAATATGAGTTTCTTCCAAACTAACTTCAAATTTTCCCAACAGTTTTTATCAAAGAGAGAGTTTTTTATCCTAGAAGCTAGACTCTTTGGTTTTATCAAACAGTATATTACTATAATCATTTCCTGCTATCTCTTTTGCAGCTAGTCTATTGCATTGATACACCACTCTATTTCTTAGCCAATACCAGTAGGGTAAAGCCACATTCTTTTTGCACTTTTTTTTATTTAATCCCTGGAAATTCTTGGCTTTTTATTTCTCCATATGAATTTACTTAGTACTGTTTCAAGCTCATTAAAGTATTTATTTTGGAATTTTGATGCTTAGAGCATTAAATAAGTAGTTTAATTTAGGTAGAATTGTCATTTTTATTATATTAGTTTGGCTTATCCATGAGCAGTTGATGCTTGCTCAGTTATTTAAATTTGATTTTATTTTTGGGAGAAGTATTTTGTAGTTGTTTTCCTAGAGTTTCTGAGTCTCTAGACTCCTAAGTATTTTATATTGTCTGTAGTTACTTTGAATGGGATTTCTATCTTGTTAGTCATATATAGAAACGCTGAGGATTTATGTGGGTTTATTTTATATCCTGTGTCTTTGCTAAAGTTCTTAATTGTTTCTAGTAGTTTTTTGATGATTTTCTGGATTCTCTAGGTATACAACCATATCATCTGTAAAGAGTGAGAGTTTTGTTTCTCCCTTCCCAATTCTAATTCTTTCAATTTCTTTTTCTTCTGTTATTGCTGAAGCTAACATTTCTAACACAATATTGAATAGTAGTGGTGATAACAGGCATCCATGTTTCACCCCTGATCTTATGGGGAAAATGCCTCTAGCTTATCTCCATCGCATATAATGCTTATTCATGGTTTGAGATAGATACTGCTTATCATTCTAAGGAACAATACATTTATTTCAACACTTTTGTGTTTTTAGAAGGAATGGGTTCTGTATTTTGTGAAAAGCTTTTTCAGGATCTACTGATATGACCACATGATTTCTGGTAGGTTTATTATTGAAATAATTAATTATACTAGCAATTTTCCTAATATTGGACCAACCCTGTATTCCTGGTATAAATCCTGCTTGGTCATAGTGTATTATCCTAGTGATAACTTTCTGTAATCTCTTTACTAAGATTTTACTTAAGATTTTTACATCTATATTCATTAGGGAGATGGGTCTATAATATTCTTTCTCTGTTTTAAGTGTTCCTTGTTTAGGTATCAGCACCCTATTGGTGTTATAGAAATAGTTAGTCAGAGTTCTGTCCTCACCTATTTTTCCAAAGAGTTTATATAGAATTGGAAACTATTGTTCCTTAAATGTTTGATAGAATTCACTTGTGAATCCATCTGACCCTGGAGATTTTTTTTCCTAGGGAGTTCAATAATAGCTTGTTGAATTTCTTTTTCTGAGATAGGGTTATTTAGGTATTTAATTTCCCCTTCATTCAACCTGGGTAACATTTTTGTAAATATTCAACAATTTCACTTAGATTATCAAATTTATTAGCACACAATTTCACAAAATAATTGTGAATTGGTATATTAATTTCCTCCTCATTGTTGTTGGGTTCACCTTTTTCATTTAGGATACTGGCAATTTGGTTTTCTACTCTCTTTTTTAAATCAAATGAACCAGAGGTTTATCGATTTTATTGGTTTTTTCATAAAACTAACTCTTTTTTTCTAGTTTTTGCAAGGCAAATGGAGTTAAGTGGCTTGCCCAAGGTCACAGCTAGGTAATTATTGTCTCAATCCAGATTTGAACTCAGGAACTCCTGACTCCAGGGCTGATGCTCTATACACTGCACCACCCAGCTGCCCCATATAACCAACTCTTGATTTATTTATTAATTCAATAGTTTTCTTGCTTTTGATTTTATTAATTTCTCCTTTAATTGTTAAAATTCCTAATTTCATATTTATTTGGGGATTTCTAATTTATTCTCTGACAAAGCAGCTGCAAAAATATATCTCATTAAAAGAGATAAGGAAGGAAACTATATCCTCCTAAAAGGTACCATAATCAATGAAGCAATTTCAATACTAAAGATGTATGTGCCAAGTGATATGGCATCCAGATTCCTAGAGGAGAAGTTGAATGAGTTACAGGAAGACATAGATATGTTTAGTTGTATTAACATTTAGTTGTATAAACATAGAATGTTTAGTTGTATTATTAGTTCATGAATTTCCTCTTTCTCCAAATTATTCATGTAGGCATTTAAAGATATAATAAATCCCCAACCTTGGCTATATCCCATAAATTCTGGTATATTGTCTTGCTATTTTCATTATCTAGGATAAAATCATTAATTCTTTCTATGATTTGTTGTTTGATCCACTCATTCTTTAAAATGAGGTTAGTTTCCAAATAGTTTTAGGTCTATCTCTCCCTGGCTCATTATTGCATGTGACCTTTATTGCATTATGATTTGAGAAGGATATATTCACTATTTTTGTGTTTTTGCATTCAATTATTAGGTTTTATGCCTTAGTATATGATCAATTTTTGTATAAGTGCCATGTCCTGCAGGGAAAAAAAGTATATTCCTTTCTACCCCATTCAACATTCTGCAAAGGTCTATCATGTCTAGATTTTATGATATTCTTAATTTTCTGATTTTTTTTCTTTATTTTATGGTTAGATTTATCTAAATCTGAGAGCAGGAGATTGATGAATCCCACCAGTAGAGTTATTCTATCTATGTCTTCCTGTAACTCATTCAACTTCTCCTCTAGGAATCTGGATGCCATATCACTTGGCACATACATCTTTAGTATTGAAATTGCTTCATTGATTATGGTACCTTTTAGGAGGATATAGTTTCCTTCCTTATCTCTTTTAATGAGATATATTTTTGCAGCTGCTTTGTCAGAGATAAGGATTTCTACCCCTGCTATTTTCACTTCAGCTGAAGCAAAGTATATTTGGTTCCAACTTTTGACCTTTACTCTGTATATATATATCTCTCTCTCTGCTTCAAATGTGTTTCTTGTAAGCAGCATATTGTAGGATTCTCGTTGTTAATCCTATCTGCTATTCACTTACGTTTTATGGGAGAGTTCATCTCATTCACATTCAAAGTTATAATTATAAATTCTCTATTGCGTCCATGCTATCTTTCCTCTTTTTAATATTTCCTCCTTTTTTCATATTATTCATATTGCCCAGTATTTTGTTTCTGAATACCATCACCTTCAATTTGTTTTCCCCTTTGTATCCAACACCCCTCCACTTTCTTTCCCCTTTCCTTTGTCCCTTCTTCCTTCCCTTCCTACTGTTAGTTCCTCTTTTTATCCCCCCTCCCCCTTACCTCTTTTAATACTTGAAAGGAAAGATAAGTTTCTCAACTTAAATGAGTGCATGTATGTTAACTTTAGGCCTAAATAATGAGAGTAAGATTCAGGCTGTTCGTACTTCCTCCCTTCTTCCCCTCTAATGCAATAAGTCCTTTGTATCTCTTTATTTGCTGAGATTTACTCTATTCAATCTTCTCCTTCCTCCTGTCTCCTATCAGTCACAAATAAATCATAAGTGTCCATTACTTATGGGTAAGTATATTCTCTCTAATATACTTAAAATTTTGGAGAGTTATGAGAATATTTCTCCCAGGTGGGGATATAGCCAGTTTCATCTTATTGGGTAGCAGTTTTTTTACCTTTTTTTTTTTAGATTTTTATGTGTCTCTTGAGACTCCTGGTTGATGTCCAAGTTTTCTATTTAGCTCTGGCATTTTCATCAGGAAAAGTTGAAAGCCTCCTATTTCATTAAATGCCCATCTTCTCCATTGTAAGAGCAGGCTCAGTTTTGTCAGATAGTCAATTCTTGGCTGCATTCCAAGCTCCCTTGCTCTTTGGAATATAGCATTTCAGACCCTTCAATCCCTTATTGTTGATGTAGCCTGGTCCTGTATAATCCTTACTGTGGATCCTAGGTATCTAAATTGTTTCTGGCTACTTGCAGGATTTTCTCTTTTATTTGATAGTTCTTGAATTTGACCACAATATTCCTTGGTCTTTTCATTTTAGGGTCTCTTTCTGGAGGAGATCAATATATTCTTTTAATAACTATTTTGCTTCCTAGGTCCATGATATCAGGGCTGTTTTCCATCACTAAATCCTGTAATATTGAGGCTAAGCTTTTTTTTCTCCTCTTCAATGTTTTCATGAAGTATAATGATTCTTAAGTTGCCTCTCCTGGATCTATTCTCAAGATCAGTGCTTTTGCTGATGAGGTATTTTATATTTTATTCTATTTTTTCTTCAATTTTTTTTGGTTTTGTTTAACAGATTCTTCTATTCTCATGAAGCCTTTAGTTTCTACAGATTCCATTCTTATTTTTTTGGAATTACCTTTTGCACTCCTTTTCCAATTGGTCAATTCTATTTTTGAAGGAGTTTTCCATTTGCCTAATTATAGTTTTGAGAGAATTGTTTTTCTTTTTTTGCATTAGCCCAAATGAAGTTTTCAGAGAATTATTTGCTTTTTGTATTTGTCCAATTTTATTTTCCAATGATTTTGTTGTGAGATGTTAGTTTTCTCTGACAAGGTATTAATTTTTTCTTGAGTTTCTTTTCCCATTTTTTCCAATTGATTTTTAAACTTCTTCCGGATTTCTTCCAGGAAGTCTTTTTGGGCTAGAGACCAATTCATATTCTCCTCAGAATTTCTAGTTCTCTCTGGGTTGGGATCTTTGTCTTCAAAATAGTTTTCAATGGGCACCCCTTTCTGCTGGCTTTTCTTCATTTTTCTAAGATATTTTGATGGGGGAGGGTCTGGTTCACAGACATTTGTTGTTGAATATGCTAGCAGCTTTGCTCACTGGGCTTAATAATTCCAAGTGAGTGGACCAGTAGTGGGTACTGGTTGCTATCTTTGGAGTGTCTCTAACCTTGATTTGAGACCCTCTCCCTAGGCCTAGAGGGGGTAAGAGGGGCAGTTAAATTCTGTTATCCTTGAAAGATGTGGGCTGGGCCCTGCATTGAGGATGTTAAACTCTCTATTTAGCTGAGGGAACTCTGTTGCCCATGGCTGAGCCTGGGGTGTGGGCGGAGCTGTTACTGTGTGTTTTCTGGGAAGAAGGCTCCACTGGAAGTATGGAGCTGACCACCCCAAGCCAAGTGGACAATGTTCAGCTGCACTCTACACCTCTGTGCAGGAAATTGACCTCCAACCTGGATGAGGCTCCCCAGACTGCTGCTCCCACAGTCAAAGTCTCAAAGCTTCTGTGGCTTAGGTTGGTCCTCTGGCTTCACCCCACTACTGTCCCTGGACTGGTTCTCTTCTCTCTGCCCCTAGATCACGCATGGTTCCGTTGAGACATATCTTGGTGGGAAATATTCTTCTTCTAGCTTCTCTTTCTTTTGGTTTTTGATCAAATTTCTGTTAAGAGGTTTCTTTCATATTATTTTTGAAGGAAAACCATGAGACCTTAGCACTGTGCCTGGTTTCTCAACACCATCTTATCTGGAAGTGTCTCATTCTTTTTTCCTTTCCTCTTCTTTCTCTCTCTTCTCACTTTTTCCTCTTTCTTTCTCTGTCTTTTTTCTTTCCTTTTCTTCCTTCTTTCATTCTCTCTGTCCCACCCTCCTTCATCCTTTCCTTTCTTCCCTCTCTCTATCCCTCCTTCTTCCCTCCCTCCCTTCCTATCTTCCTTCCCTTCTTTTTTTCTTTCTTTCTTTCTCTTTCTTTCTTTCTTTCTTTCTTTCTTTCTTTCTTTCATCTTCCTTCCTTCCTTTCTTTTTTCTTTCTTTCTTTTGTAATTTCTCAATTTTTTCTTCATGTATAAATGACCATTGTTTAATATGTTTGCACACAAATAAACTCTATTAGATTGCTTACTGTTCAAGAGAGGGGTAAGAAAAAAGTATAGAATTTAGAGCTCAACTTTTCTAAAATATTAAAATTGTTTTAATATGTAATGGGGAAATGAAATATAATGTATACGTGTGTGTGTGTGTGTGTGTGTGTGTGTGTGTGTAAAAAGGAATGTTAGCAAATATACTTCAGACAAAATACACAGGGGAAAGGAGGACTTGAGGGAGAAGGAAAGAAATGGATAAGTGGATATTCAGGAGCCTATGTCAATGGAGAATTGAATAGAAGAAATTCAGTGTAAAGTCACTGAAGGATGCCTACAGGTTTTAAGAATAATCTTTAAAGGTCAATTTAGGATCTTTACACTGATTAAAATATATTTTGCTCATAAAGATTGGGGAACACTCTGGAATAGAAGGAATGGGTTGGAGAGATCCATGTTTGGAGACAAGGCTAAGGAGATGGTACTACAAGGAAATGAATCTTAAAAGGAAGTCAGAGCTGATCTAACTATATGATAGTCTAAAATTTGAAATGTTTGATCCAACAGCTACCATCTCAATCCATACAGGATTTTTTTGCAGAAAAAAATTGGATCAAATGCCACCAATATGTGATGATGGACAAGCTAACTTTTAGGAATGTTAGCTCCGCAAACACATCTATACATTTTTGGAAATTTTTAATTTCTTATTTGGAGCAAAATATGTGTGTATGAGTGGTTGTGTATGTGTTTATATGTGTGTAAGTATATATCTTTATGTATGTATATAAGATAAGCTCTTATATATAAAGGCAAAGCAAATAAGAAAAATTGGAAATAATCAACAAAGGGAAGGCACTTTTAGAGAGAATCAGAAAAAGTTTTTTCTATTGAAGGTATGATTTTAATCTCAATTGGAATGATGCAAGAAAGGCCATGACGCAGAGATGAAGAGGGAAAGGATTACAGATAAGGAGATCAGTCAGTGAAAGCAAAGGAAGTTATAAAAGAAGGGATCTTGATCAAGGAAGAGCAAAGAATTGAGTGCCAATATACTATAATATACATGAATGGGAATAAGGTGTAAGATTGATAAAATAAGAAAGAGTGAGGTTATGAAGGATTTTGAACACCATTAGAGGATTTCATATTTAATTCTAGAAGTGATAGGGTGCTACTTAAATTTATTGAGTAGGGAGTGATATGGTTAAAATTGGCAGCTAAAACAAGATAGACTGAAGTAGGAGAGAAAGACAGGAAAGTTTATCAGTAGACTACAGCAGGGTTTGAAATGAAAGATGATGTAAGCCTGCTTCAGTGTATCATCAAGGTCATAGGAAAGAAGGGGCCTTACAATATATATTATGAAGATAAATTTTGACAGGCCTTAGCAACAAATTGAATAAAAAGGGATTAATAGTAAAGATTCAATAATGATGCCTAGGATATAATTCTGGGTAGCTGGGGAAGTGTCCTCATCAGTAATATATATTTAAATCTTATACATATTGACCTTAGATTTCTATAGATATCTAGTTCAAGATGTTCAATAGACATTTGGAGATGTGAAAATGAAGGATAGGAGAAAGGCTAGGACTACCTAAGTAGATCTTAGAATCATTACATTAGAAATGATCATTGAATCCACTGGAGTAAAGGAGATCAACAATCAAAATCGTAATACATGGAGAAGAGATAAGGGTACCAGAATAGAACACTGAAAGTTACAACCTATTAGAGGGCCTACCTTTCACTCTGTTTTGGGTGGAGGAAAAATTTTGTCCTTTACAATACACTAAATTAACTCTAATGCACAGTCATGATTACCAGTTGTCCTCTCTCCGAAATAAAGTTCAGAATAACTGAAGCTGGATTCAGATAATTGCTAAGGCCCTAAATCAGCTGCACTTCTACAAAACACAATTAAATTTGTCACATCTGTACATCTCTGAGCTTCAATTTTTGTGTATAATTAGAATCATAGTTATATAGGATAATAGTAATCAGATTGGGGGAGGTTAAAAATCTGGACATTTACACAGTATGTTAATTTTTAAATTAGCAAATTTTGGGCAGAAGTATATAAAAAGTTATTTGAAATCTGCATATCACTCTGCTTTGGTAGAGAGCCACCTTTGTACTAGAGACTAAAGAATGCTTGGGTTCATGGGGATTTTCTTATAAACCACTTTGGGTCAATTCAATCTTTCAGTTGAATTTGGGAAGAAATTGCTTTTTTAAAGTAAATGCTGCATTATCCTAAATGTTGATTTATATAGCAGGTAGCAAACTATTAGAGCCAACTGCAGAGGAGAGATAAAATGGATCATTGACCATCTAGTTGCTACAAAGTTTAGGTTAATCAGCACAGAGTACAGAATACATATTCCAAATAGACTAAATATGGAGCCAGCTGTAGTAAGTATATCTGAATCCACCTTTATGTCAATATCAATATCTCCTTTAAAGGCTTCAAATTTGAGCCTAATTGTTAATACCAGGACAAAGAATATTCAATTTTGTGTACTAGAACAAAAATAGTTAGCCTCTCAGATGATGAGATTATAGCATGTAGGTAAATTGTAGATAGATGAAGACTGGCAAAAGACTGTTGACATTCTTGCTTTCTTTTTAGGTTTATATTAGTGTGGTAAGTAAAAACCAATTTCCCCATCTCTGGAGAGACATTTACTTTCTAAGTTCCTTACTTATATTATGAAATTATGCCATATGGGCTTTTCCTCATTTCCTCTGATGAGTACACATGGCATTTGATGGGTTGACAAGTAGCTTGTGGCATGGAACACAAATACAGCTTAAATTAACAACAAGTAAAGTCGATGCCAAATACCTTTTAGAAATAAATTCTAGTCCCAAGTCATTGGAGTACATACTGCCAAATCTTTGTCAAATTATGGTCAATTACCAGGACACATTTTGAATAGATTAATCAGGAAAGTTGTTTAATGGACCAATGGCACTTACAACACCAAACATTCAGAATATATATGATATATAAACTAATCAAATAGCAAATGAAACTGCTGCCCATTGACTGAGATATATAAGTGTAAAACAAAGGGAAAATGGCCCAGAGATTAAAGCTATAACCAATTTCAACTTCAAAAAGTCTCGTTGCTAAATATTGTCCACATGCAATATTTTGAATGATTAACTTTTATAGGGTTCTTGAGAAAAAAAACAAAAATGACAAAGAACTTTTGACAGGTAAAGCATATTTTTCTACATGGCAGAGTAGTAAATGTGATTTTTTTTAAACCAATCTTGGAAATTTTAAATTTTGTCCATTTAAATGTATCAAAGTTTATTTTTTACAAACTGCTTAAAACTATGGTGCCATTTACTTCTAAATCTATTATATTATTACCATATTCATGATCTCTATTATATTAATGATCTCCAAAAAAAATAAATCATGAAGTATTCCTATAAGAATATTATTTATGAACATGTTACACTTTTATTAAAAACCAAAAGTAAGAAACAAAGTATAATCTTAGAATCTCAATTGGTAGCAAACTCAGAATCCATTTGTCTTTCTGAGAATTGAAAAAAAATTCCTTCTGCTATATTCTCAGCAAATAGAAGCTTCCCCTTTGCTTGGATACTTGTTTTGACTCATCTCACTTTGGGATAATTCAAATTATCCCTCCCTGTTATTTTTCTCTAATACTAAACCAAATAAGTTTAATCTTCCCACATTTAATACTTGAATATAGTTTATCCTATGCCAAGTATAAGCTTTTTCTTCTCCATGTTAAATATACCCCAATTTTTAGTCAGATATTGTATTTATATTTTCCAGTCTTCTTATTATCCTGGTCTCCCTTTTCTGGGCACATTCCCCACCTTGTCTATATCTTTTCCAAAATATGGGGCTTATAACTGAAAATAATAAGATAGATGTAGTCTGACAAAGACAGAACAGAGTGAAATCTTTACTTTCCTTTATCTGGATACTATACCTCTTAATACAACATAGGAAAGCATTTTATTTTTGGTTGATATGACATTATTGCCTCAAATAAAGTTTCTAATCCATTAAAACTCTGATATTATTTTTGAAAAAGATATTGCAAAGGTATACCTATTTCTCAACTTGTGAACTTTGTTTTTGGAATTTGAAAACAGAACTAAAAATTTTTGCCTTAGAAATTGTATCTTACTCTCAGATTTGAAGTAGTGTTCTAAGTTATAGTTTATTTTGTTTGGTTTTAGTTTTTTGGATGCTGATTTTGTCATCTAGCATGTTATTTATCTCTCTAAAATTATTATAATGTTTAAATTCAAAAAATATATGTGTCTTTATCAAAGTTACTAATCCAGATGATAAAAAGTGAAACCAAGGAACAGTCCCTAAGGCATTTCAACAAAGACTTCTTTATGAACTAAAATGGGTATATATGAATGATTCCTCCTTGGGTCTTGATCTCTAATTAGTTTCAAATATACCTGTATGCACAAATATACTATTATTGGACTAGCTCTTTTAAAATAAATTTGATGATATAACTAATAAACATCAAACAAGAGCAATTCAATATACTAAGAGAAAAAGATGAAACTGAAATTCTTATATATATATATATATACATATATATATAAATATATATATATTTATATGTATAGGGATTTGTTGAATTTAATTCAGATATTACATGATAACTCCAATACAGCAACAATTGTGTTACTTTATGAATTTCCTTCTATTCTCTTTTGTTTATATTTTAATGATCAATTGATGGTCTTTTTATCATCACTATTTCAAATGTTCCCAATCTTCCTCTCAAAAGACAAAAATTAAAGAATCTGTTTTAGAATAAATAAATAGACATATAAAATTAGTTCACAAAATGGTTGCATCTAAAAAATGAATGTCTCATTTGCAAATTGAATTCATTACCTCTCTGCCAAAAGGTGGAAAACAAAGTATTGCTTATAGGTCTTAAATCATTCAATTACTATTTTTAAACAATATTTTAGTACTGTAAATTATTTTCTTAGCTCTGTTCATTTCATGTTGTTAGTTCATACAATTCTTCCATATATGTGTTGGGTATATATATATATATATATATATATATATATATATATATATATATATGTACATGTATATGAATATATATATATATTCACAAAAAACAAATATTTTTTCCTGATATCTGAGTACCCTGTCATAAACTGAAGTGAGCACTATTGCATGTCTGAGTGGGCATACATAGTTTCTTTATTGTGACATAGAATTTTATCAGGAATCCAAGTCAAGCATAGTTTGATCAAAACATGTGGTGACTGGGGTGGCTAGGTGGCTCAGTGGATAAAGTACCAACCCTGGAGTCAGAAGTACCTGGGTTCAAATCCTGTCTCAGACACTTAATAATTACCTAACTGTGTGGCCTTGGGCAAGCCACTTAACCCCATTTGCCTTGCAAAAATCTAAAAAAAACCAAAAAAATATATGTAGTGACTGCCGTGTTTCCTATTTTTGACAAAATTGAGGCATTTGGTATATTTGCAGTCTCCACTCTTACTCTACCTTTCATATTCTTTAGTAATTTTTATGTATCACCATTGGGCTCAGAAATCCCAACTGATAATGTTTTTCTGTAGTCTAACTTACCATTCATCTGGGATTTGAGACAAACACATCTCATTTTTCATGGACACCAATTTTTTTCATGTTTTAGGCTTTATATTTCAAAGATTATTCTCCTTGGGGACATATAAAACAGTTCTAAAACCAGATCTAATTTAGTGGAAATTCCTAAAAATCCAGTTTTGTTTTATTTTGCATTTATGTCTGAATGGGAGCTGCTATTATTCATATATATGGCCCCATCATGTTTCATTGAACCTGCATTATTTATTGTAACTTATATAATGTGAAATTATATATTCATCTTGGGCTCAAAATGCTTGTCTTTTTGGTAAGATATAAGACTGAGGATGTCAGCTCAGTCCCAGCCCACTGTTAAAGATAGAACAATGCCAGGTGAATTCTTCCAAAGTGATGATATAAGGGAGGGAAGAAACAGAAGTCAAATAATGGAGAAGTGATAAGGAGTCGAAGAAGTTTGGTCATTGCAGGAGAAAAGTCATAACCACAGGTGAGGCAAGAAAGGATGGCTTTTCCTCTGTCTGCCACAATCAATAACTTCATTGGAAGGGAAACCATTAAAAAAGGAAAAAGAAACAAGTTTCTACTAAATGTAGTGAAATTTATGGCTAATCCATGTGTAAAATCCTCATGATCAGGTAAGACTTGTAAGAATAAAATGAAGTAATGTGTGAAAATTGATTTATAAGCCCTAAAACATGCTATAAATTTGAATTATTTATTTTTGTAATTATCTCTTCCGAATCAAACATCAGAAATTCAAATACACAATTGTAGGCTTCCTAATTAAACTTAATTTATTCATGTATTTTATTAGTATATTTTAAGAAATGAGGAAAGGTATATTTTGCCTACAAATTAAATGACCTCCAGAATCTATAAGAAAATGTTAAATTTTTAATCATTATCTCTGTCTATATCCTCAAAATATAAAGATGACAATATTGTTAATGAATTTTGCCAAAAATATCAACCTCTATGTCAAGAATTGATTGTGGTAAGTATAAATACAAACCAAATGGTTGTCAAGAATTGATTGCGGTAAGTATAAATACAAACAAAATGGTCTCTCTTCCCTAGAGAAGCTTGCTTTCAAAGTGAAAAATGGCAGGTGAAGATCAAAAAAAGACCCAGTATCAATAGAACAGAAGTTTTTGGACTTGCTGAAAAAGAAAGGACAAAAACCTTTATTATTAAAGTTACCCAGAAGTAGAATGACCTGTCCAGAAATATGGTAAAGTTCTTAATGATCATTTCTATGAAGCTAAAGACTGAATACCGCTTTAAATATATGCAAGAATAAATGACCCTGCTATCTGTTAATTTTTAAAATGAGGACCCTGAAGCTTAGCAGAGCCTTGGAGTAAATGATAAGGCCAGGACTAGAATGTCTCAACTCATTCCAAATTCAGTCTGATAGGGAGATGGATGGCACAGTACCTTAGATATAATTAGATGTGTTATTTAGCCGTTTTAGTTCTGTATGACTCTTTGTGCACTTGGGATTGTCTTGGAAAAGATACTGCAGTGATTTGCCATTTCTTTCTACAGCTCATTTAACATGTGAGAAAGCTGAGTAAAAGGGGGTTAAGTGACTTACCAAGGGTCACACAACTATTAAATATCCGTGTTCAGATTTGAACTTAGAAAGATAAAACTTCCTGATTTGATACCCTGACTTTTATTCACTTTATTCACCTTTATTCATACAATCTAAATTAATTTTCTCTTAAAAATAAAGATGAGGAAACTTAGATCCAGAGAGTTTACCCAAGGTGTTTTAGTAAGCAGAATTTTTCTAGATTTGAGGAAAGGTCTTTTTATTCTAGAATTACTGCTATTTTTAGGCATACGTAGATATGTGTGTATGCTTATATATGCAAATGAAATGAAGCAATTTACAAATTTCAGTAATGGGAACCTTAAGGTTTTGATCAATTGTCACAATTTTTTTCTCCCTGACTTATATTTTGATGGCAAATGCAAATCACATCTGTGCGACTGTGCAAATCTGCACTTAGATTCATGATTTTGAAACATTTGTTACAATTTTGATTGTTTAATTGTTTCATAGAGCTCAGCATCAGGGTGCAATCTCCTTGCAGACATGGTGGTATATTTGTGGTTAGTTAACTGGCAGACCACTGCATCATCAATTTTATGCTAGACATTGTTACTAGATATAGAATTGGCCAGAATGATTATGCCATATGTATTATGGTAATTGAGATGGGTACATGTGTATCTTGTAGAGATTTCTAATTTGCTTGGAAAACATGGTTGATATCATTTTGTGTAACTTTTTTTAGTCAGTGTCTATTCCATAATGAATGAGTTGCAAGGTTCAATATCTTTTTATGCCTTTCATAGCATTCTCCTTCATCGCTGGGAAAATGAAATAACTATGTCTTAAATTTACTGACTGCAGAACTGTTTTAGGCTAGATTTTTTCAACTATCATTAACATTGTGTTTCTTACCACAATTTGGGAAAAGAAAGAGGAATTAATTTTAAGAGTATGGCAAGTATTTCTCTAAGTACATCCTTCTGTGGAGCAATTAGCTGACCTGTCCATTAGAAGGCACTGCAGGTAAAATGTAACTCATAAGAGAAATTTGTCTAGAAGTTCATGATAAGCACCTCCACATTTTCCCAGACTGCGCTCTGTGGGGATTAAATCTGACAATAACTAATTATGGAAAAGATGTAGAACAGACTTCCTAGTTCTAAGATGAAACTCAAAACAGCTTTCTACAAGGTACAGAATGTCAAGGTCATCAGAAGGTTTCTACAAGATGCAGAATGTCAAGCTCAGCAGAAAGTTTCTGAGCAGAAAGATTTTCTACTCTTAATGACATATAAAACTAATAATTAAAAAATGTTTAGAAAGCAAATTAAGTAGAAATAAAAAGCAGATCCTGAGTAAGATATTTTTGCTATACTAGTGTTACTAAATACCTTGAAAAGGTAAGAATGATTTTCATGGACTATGCTTTCCATTTTTCTAAATGCTTACATTCATCAAGTTTTACCTCATAAAAGGGAACTACCTTCACTTCTTTATACAGATAGAGGAACTTCCTCCTTCCCTCCCTCTCTTACTTTCTCTCTCCCTTTCTTTCTTCCTTCCTCCCTTCTTTCATTTTCCTTCTCAGCAGCTTGTTACCCTTTTGATCTATAATTCGTAAGTGGTTGAATAAATTATTATTATGATAACATACTTGATGTCAATCATGATGATATTTCATTCTTCAAAAGATTTGTGATTTCAGTGATGTGGGTGGTCATCTTTCCATTGGGAGTCCTCAATTCTAATATAATACAGCACTAAAGTACTCAGTATTAATGATATATTGTTATGATCAAACTTGCTTTCAAAAAAGTGATATGAATATACCTCCCTTCCTACTTTGAAGAAATACAAGACAATGTCTTTGGATCACTACATCTAATGCTTGTCTAGGTTGAAATGTTGGCTGACTATCTGAATTTATTATACTCTATTTAAACATAATTTTTGTTTTAAGGGGTTTCTCTCTATGGGGTGAAGGGAAAAGGTCTATTAGGAAATTAGAGTAAATAAAAATGTAAAAAAAATGATAATAGATAAAAGTATCAGTTTAAGAATTTTAATGCAATGAGTATCTGTAAATATTTTTATGTGGAACCTATTATGGGGATATACAGGGGAAATGAAAAATATATAATTTTCCCACAAGAAACTTACCTTTTTCCGAGTCATTTTATTAACTTCATTGAGTCATTTCCATTGTATCTTTTTGTGACCTCATTTGGGACTTTCTTGACTTTAGATAGTAAAGTAGTTTGCGATTTTCTTCTCCAATTCATTTTACAGATGAGGAACTGAGACAAACAGGATTAAATGTCTTTGTCAGGGATATATAGGGCCTGAGACTTGATTTTAATCAGGAAGATGATTCTACCTGACTCCAGACTCAGTACTCAATCTCTGCCCCACCTATCTGACCCATTTTGAGGGGCACCTCACTAAGTATGAGAGATTGCTACATCAATGAAATTTATGGCTAGAAATTTTCCCTGCAATATAAAATAGTTACATTCTTAGAAAGGGTGGTTCTCGTCTTTTGTTATTAAAGAAGAACAAAATTACATCACTATGTTAGAAACAAGTTACAATGTGTCTGATTGTGATTTATTAGACCAATAGGAGCTCAGAATTCTCTACCAGAGCTGTACACAAATAGTCCATGCATGGTGTGTGATGAGTCCTCTAAGCTTGTGCATCTTATGTTCCCTTTGAGCTAATACAGTTCTGCCTTACTCTAGAAACACAGCACCTTTGCTAATGAGAGTGCATTGTGCTGGGTGTTTCCCATCCTAAACAATCAAATTCAAAGTTCTTGAGTGAGATCTAGAGAATGACCTTGTATAACTTTTTCTGACCTCTCTGTGAATGCGTTCTTGTGTGAGTTCTCCTTAAAAATAGTCTCTTTGGCAAGTGGATGGTATTCATACAATATGGTTGGTCCATCCTAGTTGTACTTTGACTATTTGGCAGTTTAGTTCTAGACAGAATTTCAGTGTCTGGTATCTTATTCTGCCAGGTGATCCTTAGAATCTTCCTAAGACAGTTTGAATGGAAATGATTGAGTTTCTTGATACACTGCCTAGGTTTCACAAACATACAACAATGGAATCACCACAGTAGCTCTGAAGATCTTCAGTTTGGTAGTCAGTCTAATACTTTTCTCCCAAATTTTCTTCAGGAGCCACTGGCAATTCATATGTATGTCAATGTATACCACTCTGGAATGTATACTGTCAAGTTAAATGGATTTATCCACAGTATTCAAAACTTCTCCATTTGCTGTAATCAGTGGCTGCACATATAAATGGTGTAGTGTTGGCTGATAGAGGTTCCTCTGTTTTCTTGGTTTTGAATGTTAGGTCAAAATTAACACAACTTCAGAGAACACATTGAGTGCATAATAATTTGCAAGCAGAAAAACATACCAACACTCCCTCCACTTTTGGTCTTTTCAAATTGAAAAATTTGCCATCAGTGTAATAGCTGACCTTGATGCCATGTTCATTCTCAATGAAGATGGTTGATAATATGGTTGAAATCTCATGCTAAAAAGCATGGGATTGGGGACTTCCTGGGTAGTACCAAGATGGTGACTCAGATTAAGAAGCTCCCATAACTCTTCCTGAAATAGTCTCTAAACAGACCTTAAAGTGTCAAAACCCAGAAAAAAGGAATGAAACAAGTTCTCAATGCAAGGTATTGTGGAGGAAATTCAGGAAAGATCAGTTTCAAATGGTTAGCTGGGAAACCAGTGGAAGGCTCTTAGCCACATCCCAGTACAGGGACTGGCTCAGCAAGCAATTGGGATAGCAGACCAGCAAAAAGGGTCCCAACTCTAGTTTTGAAGACAAAGCTTGAGCCTAGGAACATTAGTGAAACCAACAGGACTGGGATGGACAACCCTAAGGCAGGGAACAAACCATGAACTCCTGAATGCCAGAGCACAAAGCTAGGACCTAGACCCCCAATCTCAGCATTAAAATACTTAAGACTACAGTGCTCCTCTTCCCCAGAAGGAGAACTCAAGAATCAAGATGGGCAGAAAAACAGAAAAACAAAAAGAGCTAAGCATATGTATGTATGTATGTATGTATGTATGTATTTATATATACATATATATATATAACTATATTCTGATAGGGATAATAAAAATGCCAACTAAGAAAAGGAAAGCAAAATCCAAGTCACAAAGGGATTTATGAATTGGTTTCAAATCCAAAAAAGACTTTTTAGAAGGACTCAAAAAGGATTTAAAAACCAAAGAAGAGTGGAAGAAGAAAAATAGAGAACAGAATTGAGAGTTATGTAGAAGAATTATAAAAAAATTGATTAAAAAGCAATAATTTTAAAGTTTTTGTCCAATGGAAAAGGAATTAACTTATAAAAAAAGTAAAATTATGAAAAGATTAAAAACAGGGGACACAAGGAGATTGACTATTGTTCTCATAACTCTATGCTAACATATTATCAGTGAAGGTACTTGGAAGTTTTGAACTTTCTTTTGTATTTGACAGTCCCATCACTTCCCTGCTTTGAGAGATATGGAAGCAAAAATCATATCATTGAAAGGCAATATCCTCACAGTTGATTAAAATTATTTTTCCTACCTTACTTGGTTGCAAATTCCTCCAAATATGAAAAAGGTCTTTTGAGAAGCACAAATACTTATAACCATTGGCATAGATGCTGCTGTAAAGTACAAATTTTTAAACATCCCTCCCTTTCTTTCCCTCTCTTCAGGGCAACAAACAATCTGATATAGGTTGTACATGTAAACATGCATTTCACATATTTCTAGATTAGTCAAGCTCTGAAAGAAAAACTGGAATTAAGGATACAGGAAAAAATGAGAAAAAGAAGTTTTAAAAAGTGAACATAGTATGTTTTGCTCTACATTCAGAATTCTTAGTTTTGTTTTGTTTTTTTCCCCCTGGATATAGATGACATCTCCCAAAACAGGTCTTTCAAGTTGTGTTTGATCACTGAACTGCTGAGGGGAGCTGCATTCATCACAATGTTGCTGTTTGCATAATTTTCTGCTGGCTCTCTTCACTTTGTTCATCAATTCATGAAAATCTTTCCATGGTTTTTTGAAGTCAGGCTGATCATTATTCCTTAGAGACAGTGCCTCATAATCATATTCAAATACCATAGCTTGTTCATTAATTTCACATTGCATTGACATCCCTTCAATTTCCAATACTTTGCCACTATAAAAAGAGATACTATAAATATTTTTGTACATGTGTATCCTTTCCCTTTTTATGATCTCTTTGAGTTATATACCTAGTAAAGGTCTTATTACATTAAAGGGTATGCACAGTTTTATTGCACTTTGAACATAGCTCCAAATTGCTCTCCAGAATGACTGGATCAGCACACAAGTCCACCAAGTACTGCATTAGTGTCCCTGTTTTCCTACATCTTCTCCATTGATCATTTTCTTTGTTTGTCATTTTAGTCAATCTGTGCTCAATGCTCACACTCTTCTTTCTTTTGTGCCCTGTGGATTCTAATTCCTTTTGGTATGAGTTGTTTTAATTTGATATCTTCTAATCAAAATGATTTGCAG
Source organism: Macrotis lagotis (assembly GCF_037893015.1). NCBI lineage: Eukaryota > Metazoa > Chordata > Mammalia > Peramelemorphia > Peramelidae > Macrotis > Macrotis lagotis. Next base: position 169,846,747 of record NC_133660.1, read on the forward strand.
GATTTTTCTCATATGATTATAAATAGTTTTAATTTCTTCAACTTGGATTACAACCAAGAACCAAAGAATTAGCAAAATTGAACATGCTCTTTCAAGGAAAGGTCTTCTCAAAAAAGACCATGATATCAGGGAGGTGATTCTATGACAAGCACATGAACTGGATTTGAGTGAAGGGGTGCTGTGCTAAACCAGCCTCACTTTTTTCCCCAGAGTCATCAAGGTTCAATGACCACATATGAATTGGATGACTAGAGAGCCCTAGAAGTGAGTTAATCAGGGTTAAGTGACTTACCCAGGGCCACACAACAACTAATGGTTAAGGAAAACTCAATTGCCTCCAAAAATCTATCAAAAATAACTTTTCTAAAATTCTATTTACCTCCTTAACTTTATTCTTTTTTATTTATACTAGATTTATCTAAATCTTTGAGAGGGATATTGAGGACACCCACTAATATAGTTGTGTTTTCTATGTCTTTCTCTAATTCCTTTAGGCCTCCTGTAAGAATTTGAATGCTATACCTCTTAGTGCATATATGTTTCTTATCAATATTGCCTATAGTAAATTTTAGGAAGTTGTGTTTTCTTCTCTAACCATTTTATTTTGATCTATTTTGCTTTTGATTTGTTTGAAATCAGGAATGTTACTCCTTCTTTTATTACTACGGCTGAAGCTCCAACTTTCTGCCTTTACTTGTGTGTATCTCTCTGCTACAAATGTGTTTCTTCCCAACAACATATTAGGATTTGGGTTTTTAATCCCATCTGCTATCTGTTTTCATTTTATGGGAGAGTTCATCCAATTCACATTCACATTCTGTATTTCCTTTCCTCTATCCTATAATCTCCTGTTTATATTTTCTTTCATGTTTCACTCTATTTTCCCTCACTAGGATTTTGCTTTTGGCTGTTGCCTACCACACTATGTATTCTCTTTGATCAATTCACTTCCATTTTCTTTTCCTTTTTCCCCTTTTACTCCTTTAAAAAATTTATTTGTACTTTTCCCTTCCCTTTTATCATTCACTTCTTCCTTTTTCATTTTCCCTTCCCTCTCCTCACTTCCCTTTACATTAGGTTAAATTTCTAAATCCATTTGATAAAGTTTTCTCCTTTGAAACAAATCAGTTGCAGGTAAGATTTGCTCAGTACTCACACATTCTTTTCTCTCCCCATTTATGCCTCATCATATGGTATTATTTATTCCCTTATGCCTCACCTTTTCACATTATAATTCCTTTTTCCTTCATGTCCTAATTGTTTTATAGTTGTTTTATACTCATTTCCTCTATCAAAGTATACTTCTTTCAGAATATATATATTATATATATATATATATATATATATATATATATATATATACTTTCAGAACTTCTTTCTGTTATACCAGAAATCCAATTATCAAGAGTCATAAACATCCTTAACCATTTAATATTAATCAATTAATACTCATATCCTCTTTTGAAATACAATTCTTCTAGTTGTTCCTCAATACAAACCTCAAGAGCTAAAAGTTTCCTTTTGTTGTTTTTGTTTTGCATTTTTTGTTTGTTTTTGTTTTTGTAATTGCAATGGGGTTAAGTGACTTGCCCAGGGCCACACAGCTAGGTAATTATTAAGTGTCTGAGGCTGGATTTGAACTCGGGTACCGCTGACTTCAGGGTCACTGCACCACCCAGTTGCCCCGAGGTAAAAGTTTCTTAATGTCACAAAATCTTATATCCACATCCTCTATCTAAATATATTTCTTTCAACTGTCATAAGAGAAATACAGTTCTCAAGAGTTACAAATAGTGTCTTTCAATGAAGGGATATACACAATTTAGTCTTATTGATTAATATTTTTTTCCTATTCCATTTACTTTTTTACCCATCTCATGAGTTGTGGATTTGAAGAAAAGTTTTATGTTTGGTTTTGATCTTTTGGGGGGTGTGTTTGAAAGTCCTCATTTCATTGAAAATCCATTTTTTACCTCTGAAAAAATATGCTGAATTTTGGAGGGTAGTTGATTCTACCAAGCACATTTGCCCTCCAGAATATCATATTCCATGCACCCTGATTCTATAATATTGAAGCTGATAAGTCCTACATAATCCTAACTGTGGTTCCCTGGTATTTAAATTGTTTCTTTTTTTGACAACTTTTAGTATTTTCTCTTTTAGTTGAGAATTCTGAAATTTGACTAGAGGCTACTATTTTCATTGGAGTTTTGATTTTGGATTATCTTTCTGAGTGTGATAAATGGATTCTTTAAAAAACTATTGTATCGGGGCAGCTAGGTGGCACAGAGAATAGAGCAACGACCCTGCAGTCAGGAGTACCCGAGTTCAAATCTGATCTCAGACACTTAATAATTACCTAACTGTGTGACCTTGGGCAAGTCACTTAGCCCCATTTCCTTGCCAAAATGAAAAAACTATTGCATCTTTTTTGTTCTATGATATTAGATAAGCTTTCCATGATAATTTTCTGCATGATATTACCCTGGCTCTTTTTCTGATTTGGCTTTCAGTTAGACCAATAATTCGTAAATTATCTCTCCTGGATCTATTTTCTGGGATAGTCATTTTTCCTAAGAGGTATTTTACATTTTCTTCTATTTTTCCCGCCTTTTGGTTTTGTTTGATGGATTATTGGTATCTCAAAGAGTCATTTGACTCCATTTGTCCAATTCTAGTTTTCAAAGTTTCATTCTCTTCAGTTAGCTTTTGTGTTTCCTTTTCCAATTGGTTATTTACTTTTAGATGAGTCATTTTCCTTTTCCAATTGGTCAATTTAATTTTCCAGTTGCTTAATATTTCTTTTAAAATTATTCTTTTCTTCACTTAATTTTTCATAAACTGAGTTAAAAATAATTTAAATCTTATAACATGAAAAATTTATTATTTTGAATTATGTAAGCAACTGATTATCAAAGTGAGGCTGGTTTAGCACAGCACTCCTTCATTCAAGTTATTAAAGTTCACCTATAAAATTACTTGAAATTTCAATTTGAAAAATAAATCTTGAAATTATGAAAAAAGAGTAAATAATTTTCATCCTCTAAGGAGCTTTCTGTCTGTTCTCAGAGAAATATGAGTTTAAAATAACATATATTACAAATATAAGTTTATTATGTCAGAGAAAAACTTTTCAGTTTCCTTGCTATACTGTGTAGCACTGCACAATTTTGTAATCCCAATTCTGTTATGCCAGTGAAAAAATAAATCTGTTATTTTAGTTATCTACTTTACAGAAATACAACTTAAATAGAGTAATAGCTCATGGGTATGAGTCTGGGTTCGGAAACCTATTAACTTCAGTTTCCTCATCTTTATGCAAAATCTCTTGTAACCTCCAACCCTCTGTAAATGTAACTTCTTAAGGTAGCCTTTTTTCAGGTGGTGAGATATCCTGATATCCCTTATAAAATAATATGAAAAAAGAGTTCAAAACCCTCCTGGTTGCATTCTAAATTCATTTTTAAGGCTAGCAAAAACTAACATGCCATACAACAAACAGAAAAACCAGCCAAGTGTCAGTAAAACCCAGAGGCCTGCCTGCTAATTGGTATTTCCTCATCTTCCTGCTGGGATCTCCCCTTCAAGCTGACAACTTTTCACAAACAATTCCCTGCCATGCTTTCATAGGCTATTTATACTCCTCTCTGCTCCAGCACAGGAGCATATCCCAACATGTCAAACTTAACGAGTGCGCTCAGAGGAGGCCATCCAGATTAGGGGGAAAACACATGTCCTGATATCTCTGACACACAGTGGGCAATCATCAAGAGTCCAAAGTCACTGCCTCTTCTCCTTTGAAGTGTTCATCCAACCCCAGGTGGAAAACTTGGCTCCTTGTTCTTGTTCAGATACATTATCAAGTAGATCAGGAAATGAATGGACAAAAATGATTCAAACTGCTCAAGATAATAAAGTGGCATCCTCCTCTTTGTCTTGCCTTTGGAAGCACTAAAATGGTAACAAGAACTGAGCTATTTCAAAAATTGGTGGAGCGATGCTTTCATTATTTTCCATGAAGTACTAACAGCATCACTTCAAAGAAGACAATAGGAATGTCCATTCCAAATCTTCCCCAGTAAGACATTTAGGAACTTAATTAAAATGGAAGAAATAAAAATGTGAGGTAAGATAAGATTCCCTTCAGTGCTTATTTGGGAGAGGAGATGGCCATGCTCGCGAACCAATTTTCCTCCTACCTACAGTGATTTTTTTTAAAAAAGATCCTTACCAGATAATGAAGGTCTACATTTCCCAAAATATTTGTGATAGGAAAAAATATGTTTTCTGAAACTTGAGCAAATGAAAATCACAGGGTTAGATTCATTTTTAAAGAGGAAATAATTACATCAGATTAAACACAAAAATATTCTTCACTTTACCTACCAACTCAATTATTAATTTCAGAGAGAGCTCTGGAAAGTGAATTGTCCCTCTTTCTCATTAAAGAGTTTGTTTAGATGGCCTTGAGCACTTCCAGAAAGTGTTCTCTGATTAATACTATTCAATTTCCAGCCTTTAAAGCTAGCTATGATCCCATTAACTTCTATATGTATTTTAGTTTATAAGGGGCTACAGTCTTTCCTACATTTATTAGAAACAACTAGGGGCCACAATGGAGAGATTAGTGTGCCCGGAGTTAAGAAAACTTCAATTTAAATACAGCCTCAGACCCTTAGTAGCTACATGACCCTGAACTTACAAAGTCTGATGCATTTTCCTCAACTGTAAAATTGAATTATTATTTGCCCCTATCTCATGGGTTTATTGTGAGAATCAACAAAATAATTTTGTAAAGCATTTGGTACCTGGAGAGCAACATACCTTTACTTTACAACTTAGCTTTACTTCTTTCATATTTCATTGACAGTGCTAATGAAATGTAATGATACAGAAGGTTGAAATCTTGACTTCTCTCTTCAGTTTCTCTGGTGAATTTGTGTTATACTCAATTCTGTTAGAGCATCAGCTGTCCATTGCCTACAGCTGTCTTTACAGCTGTGGTAGTTGAAGTGAGAGAGGCATATGCCAACCACATTAGCCAAAGACACTAAGTATTCCTGCACTTCCATCCTGACCAGCTGGCTAGTTTCTCCTATCCCCAACCTCTTAACATTCACTACCAATTACTAAGCTGGTCTTCTCATAGACAGCATAATTTCTATAAAGAGAAGTTCCTGGGAAAGCTCAGCTGTGTAATAAGTATCTCAGAGATAACTAGGCATGGTTCAGAAGTTAGAGGGCATTTTTAATTGGACCAGATGCATGTTGTCAACTGTATTCTGTGGGAAAACCTTAAAAGCACATAATGAAAGTGCCAGAAGGGAAAAACATAAACTGAAAAGATATTAATTTGGGCTGCAAGCTCTCATTCTCTTTTATGCCCCATTGTTCATACATGGGTTTTTTCTCTAAATTGATGTTTCTTAAGTCCTTTTGTGTGCCATGAACTACTTGTCCGAATGTATTTAAATACATAACATAACAACATGTAAGATTATAAATATAACCATTTCTTTTGAGAGGCAAAGAGAGAGAGAAAATAAGAGGGAGGGAGAGTGAAAAAAGAGAGAGGGAGAGGGAGAGGTGAGAGAGAGCAAATTACCTCAGGAAACCAAGTTTTGAAATCCATGCCGTAGTTCATATCAACAAATAAAATATGTGATGTGGAAGAAGAGAAGATAGTTGTATATGGACATTCTGAACAAAATGTATATCATGCCCCAAGGGGGAAAAATATAAACTGTGTTCAGTTTCTTTATACCATAGACTTGGTGATGAAAAATTAAGTGTACTCAATTATACTGATATAGTGCTTTAAAGTTTGCGAAGTGTTTTGCATGGTATCTAATCACTTTTATTTTTAATTTTTATAAATCGAGTCATGCTACTTACAGATTGTAAATATATTAGAGAAAGCATACTTATGTGAATCATAAAATCTTAAAGTTAAAAATAATATTATATTATTAATTCTTTCATTCACATTTGATATATGGGTAAATTAAATGACTAGCCCAAAGTCACAAAATTTTAAGGGGGGGAAACCCAGTAATGAAAAAAAAATCCAACTTGTTTTCTAGCTCCCATTTTTATGTATTTTCTGAAAATATCAGTTCTCATATAACCCAGTTCTCATAGAAATATGAGGTCCAGAATAGGAAAATGATGTCCAGAAAGTTAATTCAACTTACCCAATGTTACTAAGGTAACTAGAGATTGCTACTCTCTAATTCTCCATATATCATGGCATTTTAGGAAGTTATATATATTTAAATAATGAAATGTAAGGGACTGCTAGGTGGCTCAGCAGATAGAGCACAGGACCTGGAGTCAGGAGGACTTGAGTTCAAATCCATCCTCAGATACATGATACTTGCCTAGCTGTATGACCTTAGGCAAGTCACTTAACCCTATTGCCTTACAAAAATCAAAAAAAAATATGTATCAAGAGATGTTGAGGGAGACAGGAGAGAGTATACTCTTGGCAAGTCAGACTACTACCATTATCTCTTTGAATACCATCTTCCATCAAAACTAATAGACATCCAACTCTCAGTCCAAGATTCTTAAGGATATCAATGCCACCCCAAAAATAATAGTTACTTTAATCCATCCCCCACAGCCATCACTGAAAGGAGAAATCATTGTGGAGACGGGGCCCCTCTTCCTTATTATCAGTAGAAATAAACACCTGACAAGTTGTCAGATGGACCCAGTGGCCCTAGAAACAGTTGTATCCTTCCAATCACTGGTCCTGCTTCTAGTCTAGCTGTCATCCAGGGAAATAGCTCATGTAAGAGGGAGCCCCAACAACTGCCAACCAACTACAACCCACAGAGAAGGCAATCCAAAAAGCAAGGCGCCCTGAAGGAACACAAGTAACAACATATACCATGCAAGTTAAACAACCACCACCACCCGGACAAGTAGATATGGAGTGGTTAAGACCAAGAGTAGGAAAATATCAGCCGAGGAAAATAACTAACAAAACAAACTTCCTGATCCTGAAGGAAAATATGAAAAGGGTGGGAGAGAACAAAATAATTAGAATATAAGATGTGTTAGAATGCCTTTTAGATAATTATTGTCTAAATAAATTGAATGTAATAGAATATGAATGAAATAGCTTATATATCCAAAAACATTTATTAAAAAGAGATTTCAGAATTTTATGAGTACTATAAACAGATGAGCGTAAAATAATCAGAACTAAGAGAATAATTTATTTAAAAGAAGAGTGACATTGAAAAGAAAATCAACTTTTAGAACTTTGATCAATGCAATGTCCCTGGATGAACTATGATGAATAATATTACTCAGCTTCTGATAGTTTGGATATAAATCTTGTTTATATTAATTTCGCTTAGCTATGTTTATTTGCTGAAATGGTTTGTTTTTCTCTTTCTTTTGCTCTATTTTAATTGAAGAGACTGTTTGGAGGTTTAGAAATTCACTATAGTGATGCCAAAATAAAACTAGATGGTCATGCTATCTTTTTTCCCTTTAACTCACAGAAGAGAGCAGAAGGAGATTGGGAAAAAAAAACAGAAATAGAATGTTTTTTAAAGTGGCATAGAAGTTGATGTGATTCCTTTTAAAGAAAGAAGTTTACAATAGATTTATACCCCAATTTGGATGCTCTTTTTGTGATGTGCTGTATACATGGAAATGTCTTCTTTGTTTGTGTTTAAATTCAGAGTAAATAGAGGCAGAGAGAGAGAGAGAGAGAGAGAGAGAGAGAGAGAGAGAGAGAGAGAGAGAGAGTTAAAGGGAGATAGAAACAGACAGTTGTTGTTTGGTCTTTCTAGCAATGAGATTCAAATAAATTAATAACCAGTTCTCTGACACTCAGGGTGGCGTAGCTAAGATGGCAGCAGGATAATAACCTTTCCTATAGGAACTCTCTTCCAAAATATTCCAAAAACCTTAAAATTATGACCCTAACTAAATGAATGTCAGAATCCACAGAAAGATCCAGTGAGGCAATTCTCCAGCCCTAGGTAACCTGGAAGATGGTGGGAAGGCTCTGTTCCATGGGGTTGCAGGGGGCCACAATGCAGCTAGGATCACTGAGTCAGAGTGAAAGAGCTTCAGCCTTCTGGGATCAGCTCCACGGTACCTGGGTCCCTGGGAGCCCTGACTCCTGGCAACAGAAGCAATTTTCTGTTCTGCTACCCCAGGGAACACCAAGTACAACTTGGAAGATCAGCAGGGAGACCTCTGCCAAAGGGAGCATGAAGCACAGACCAGCGTGGCCCTCCTCAGTGCAACTGAGCCCTCAGTGCATCCCACATCCCAGAAAATGGAAGCAAGCCTGTAGAGCTACCCAGCAGGAGCAGCCCAGCAGGAACCACCCAGGAGAGAGCCACCCAGCAGTTGCTTCCAGATTGCCCAGGCCATGGAAGATAAAGGAGTGGAGGGAGACTATTAAGGTTTCCCCTCTGTCCCTGGGACAGGACTCTGGGGCTTTGTATTTCAAACCTTGGTCACAGTCTGGGCCCCCATTCTGTCATAGAGCTGGAACCCTCCTCACAGCCCCAGGACAGAGGGGTGTCCTTGTGACCATGCAACAGACCAGGAGAGCAGACACAGCCTCACATACCGAGGTCCTTGCGGGGCTGTCATAATAATACTCAAAAGCTCAGGATGCACCCCCAAAACTAGGCCCAGACTAGGGAAATGAGTAAACAGGGAAAAAAAAGGAACCTGGTCATAAATAATTATGTTGGTCTAGTGGAGGATCAAAATACACACTCAGAAGATGACAAAGTCCAAGCCTCTGCATCTAAAGACGCTAAGAAATATAGAAGTTGGTCTTAGGCTATGGCAGAGATTCAAAAAAAAGATTTTGAAAAGCAAGTAAGGGAGGTAGAGGAAAAAGTGGGAAGAGAAATGAGAGAGGTACAGGTAAAAAAAAAAGGAAAACCAAGTCAGTCAAGGAGATCCCCCCAAAAATGCTGAAGAAAACATGTTAAAAACCAAGTTAGGTCAAATAGAAAAAAAAACACTGTCCCAAAAATTAATGAAGAGAAGAAGCAGAATGGGTCAGATGGAAAAAAAGATAAGAAAGCTTTTTGATGAAAACAGCTCTTTCAAATGTAGAATGGAACTAAAGGAAGCTGATGATTTTGCAAGGAATCAAGAAATAATAAAAGAATATCAAAAGAATAAAAAAACTAGAATAAAAACGTTAAATATCTCATTGAAAAAAACAACCGAGTGGGGGGGGGGGGGAGCCAAGATGGTGACAAGAGAGCCACATCTCTTAGAAGCTCTCTCATAAAAATTTGATACTAAGGACTCTAAATAAACTTTCCAGAGACAGAACCCACAGAGGGACCCAGTGAGGCAGTTCTCCTACTCAAGGTAACCTGGAAAAGAGCAGAAAGGCTCTGCTCCCCGGGGTTGGAGGGGTGGCCCGCCAGAGGGGTGGCCCACCAGAGCGAAAGAACTTCAGCCTCCCGGAGGCAGCCCCAGGGCACTGGGGGCTGTGGCTCACAGCAGCTGGGGAGTCTCCTGAGCTATGCCCCAGGGAGCACCAGGCACAAATTGGGGAATAGCAGGGGACCTCTGCCAGAGTGAGGACATGAAACCCAGCCCTCAGGGCACACAGCAAGTAACTTGGTCTTTAGGCAGCCCAGATTCAGGAATAGAAGCAGGGGGAGCCAGTAAGCAGGAACCCGCAGGGCATGAGCCCATTGAACCTAGGGAGGGGAGTGAAGAGAGAGACTGCCTAGCCCTGCCCCTGGAACAGGACTCTGGGGCTCTAAACACATTCAGATCCTGATCACAGTCTAAACCCCCCATAGAACAGCTGGGGCCCCCTCCACCTCAGCCCTGTGGCAGAGGGGTCGCATATGGTCATTCACAGACCAGGAGGGAGGACAGAGCCTCACACACTGAGACCCTTGTGGGAGTGTCCCAAAAGCTCAGGAAACACCCCAAAACCAGGCTCAGGCTGGGAAAATGAGCAAGCAGTGAAATAAGAGGAATACCATTGAGAAATATTTTGCATATGAGCCCAAGAAGGATCAAAATACTCAGTCTGAAGATGAGGAAGCACAAGCTCCTGCATCTAAAGACTCCAAGAAAAACAGAAATTGGGCTCAGGCTATGACAGAGCTCAAAAAAGACTTTGAAAATCAAATGGGGGAGTTGGACGAAAAACTGGGAAAAGAAATGAGAGAGATGCAGGAAAAACATGAAAATGAAGTCAGCAGCCTAGTCAAGGAAATCCAAAAACATGCTGAAGAAAATAGCATGCTAAAAACCAGCTTAGGTCAAATGGATAAAACAGTTCAAAAAGTTATTGAGGAGAAGAATGCTTTATAAAGCAAAATTGGCCCCAGAGGCCCAGGCAGCGTGGGAGTGGGTGGTGCAGGAGTGGGCAGCAAGGATCAGAGGGCACGATGAAGCTCATCATTCTAGAAGATTACCTTCAGGCTAGTGAATGGGCTGCCAAATATATTAGAAATCAAATTATTCAGTTTGGTCCGGGACCCAATAAGTATTTCATTTTGGGACTTCCTACAGGGAGTACTCCTCTTGAGTGCTAGAAGAAGCTGATCCAGTATTATAAGAATGGGGACCTCTCCTTCAAGTATATGAAGACATTTAACATGGATGAGTATGTGGGCCTCCCACGTGATCATCCTGAGAACTACCATTCTTTCATGTGGAACAATTTCTTCAAGCACATTGACATTCGCCCTACAAACACCCATATCCTTGATGGAAATGCAGCTGATCTGCAGGCAGAATGTGATGCTTTTGAAAAGAAGATCAAGGAAGCTGGAGGGATTGAGCTTTTTCTTGGAGGTATTGGTCCTGATGGGCACATCACATTCAACGAACCTGGCTCGAGTCTGGTGTCTAGAACTCGAGTGAAGACTCTGGACATGGATACCATCCTAGCCAATTCCTGGTTCTTCAATGGAGATCTCTCAAAAGTCCCTACGATGGCTCTGACTGTGGGTGTAGGTACAGTCATGGATGCTAGAGAGGTTGTAGTCCTAATTATGGGAGCCCACAAGGCATTTGCACTGCACAAGGCCATTGAGGAAGGGATTAGTCATATATGGACTGTATATCTGCCTTCCAGCAGCATCCCCATGCAGTATTTATGTGTGATGAAGATGCTAAACTGGAGTTTAAAGTGAAAACTGTTAAGTATTTCAAAGGGTTGATGTTTGTTCATAACAAACTAGTGGAACCACTGTACAGTATAAAAGAAACTGAGAAAAGTCAATCTTCAAAGAAACCATATAGTGACTAACTTGCCCTTGGAACCAGATGTCTAATCCCCCAAAGACATATAGACTTTGAGGGAACAGGTCTTTAGAGAAAAAAATTTATTTCATTGATCAGTCCACTCCAATGTTTTATCTGCCTTTGATGAAAATGAGTGTACATGAATATTCTGTATTCAGTAGTAAGGGTTGAAGCTTACAGAAATGGGTGTTTTATACTGTAATTTGATTTTCTCTGAAGTATGTTTTACTTATTTTCTACCTAAATAAGGGAAAATGACTAATACAGGTACCCTCAAGGCACAGGGAGAGAGAAAAAGAATGGTAGCATGAAAAAGTAGACCTGGAGAGAGTGGGCATTTTGGACCTCAACAGGATTACAAGTATAGGTAGGATGGGTAGTCTTGCTTCTCTCTCTTTCCCAGCATACCCTTCACTTCTTAGAGTTGGGTTTAGTAGAACAAAAAGAATGTTTCACTCTTAATATTTGTGACTACAAAGCTAAACCTTTCACTTTGTGGTCATGTAATATTCAATCACTATAGACAATGTATAGGGCACTGTGGTAGATATGACAATAGACTTGGTAGACTGTCCTCTACTCCCTAGGATCTTTCTCCATTAGGTGTGACTAGTCATATACCCCAGTGTTATTTCTCTCTTCACTGTTGCTCATTCCACTCACTCCTATGTGCCTATGAAAAGTTACTACTGACTCCTTTATTGGGGAAAAGAAATTTTGCGAGTGATTCAGGTGCCTCTGACAGAACTTTTTGAATACTATATTTTCTACTTGTATTTCAATTGTAGCTAATATGAGATTAGAAAAAATTCTGTTTTAAGCTGATAGATAAATGGATTTGTTTATAATGTGATATTTTCTATTAAATTCAATATTTTCAAATAAAAAAAAGAAAAATTGTCCAGATGGAAAAAGAGATAAGAAAACTCTCTGAGGAGAACAAATACTTCAGAGAAAGAATGGAACTCAGATTGATGAATTTATGAGAAACCAGGATTCATTACTTCAAAACCAAAAAAATGAAAAATTGGAAGAAAATGTGAAACATCTCATTGAAAAAACAACTGATATGGAAAACATACTTAGGAAAGATAATTTAAAAATTATTGGAATACCTGAAAGTAATGATCAGGAAAAGAGCTTTGACATCATTTCCAAAGAATTACTACAGGAAAATTGCCCTGATAATCTAGAAACAGAGGGCAAAATAGAAATGGAGAGAATACACCAATCACCCCAAGAAAGAGATCCCAAAAAACCAACCCCTAGGAATATTATAGCCAAGTTCTAGAACTCCCAAGTCAAAGAGAAAATATTACAAGCAGCTAGAAGGACACAATTCAAATATCATGGAGCTTCAGTCAGGATCACACAGGACTTAGCAGCAACTATGCTGGAAGTTCATAGGGCTTGGAATACAATATACCAGAAGGCAAAAGAGCTTAGAATGCAACTGAGAATCAACTACCCAGCAAGGCTGAATGTCCTCTTCCAGGGAAAAAGATGGACTTTCAACGAACCAGGAGAATTTCAAATGTTCCTTTTGGAATGGCCAGAGCTGAACAGAAGGTCTGATCTTCTGATACAGGACTCAGGTGAAGCATGGAGATTGGAGGAGAGGGGGGAAATATGAGGGACTTAATGAGGATGAACTGCATGTATTCCTGCATAGAAAAATGACACTGATAATACTCATATGAACCTTCTCAGTTAATAGAGCAGGTAGAGGGAGCTTTTATAGTTGAAGCACAGGAGAAAGCTGAATTTGAAGATAAAATATGGTGTAAAAATGGAGTCAATAAAAAAAGGGGTAATGTAATGGGAGAAAGAAAAAGGACAGGGGGAAAAGGCCAAGATATCTCATATAATAAGTTTTTTTCTTTATTACAATGAGCTATTGCAATGATATGGAAGGGGAGAAGGCAAGGGGTAATGAGGGAATCTTAGCTCTCATCAGAGGTGGCTAGGAGAGGAAACAGCATATATACTCAATGGGGTATAGGCATCTGGAGTAAGAAGGAGAGGGGGGACAGGGGGAAGGGGGGATGTGAATGATGGAGAAGAGGATGGACCATGGGGGGAGAGTGGTCAGATATAACACATTTTCCTTTTTACTTCTTGCAAGGGTCTGAGATTGGATGGCCTGTCCAGGACCATAGGGCCAGGTGGATGCTGGGCCTAAGGGGTGGTAGGGGGACTCATGGCTTCTTGGACCCAGGACCAGGGATCTGTCTGCTGTGCCACTCAGATACCCTACAGCAGAGTCAGAGTGAAAGGAGAGAGAAAATATAGTACATGATAGTGGAGAAATATGAAAGGAGGGAGTTGTGATCAGCAATGGCAAAGGAGGAAAAATATGGAAGTAACTTTTGTGATGGACTTACCATAAAGAATGCGATCCACCCACAACAGAGTTGTTGGTGTTGGAACAAAGACTGAAGCACATTTTTTATTATTATTATTTTGGGGGGGTGCTGGGCAAATGGGGCAGGGTGGCCTGCCTGGAGCCGCATAGCAGGGTGATCTTTGGGTGTCTGAGGCCAGATTTGGACCTGGGTGCTCCTGGCTCAAGGGCCAATGCTCTGTCTGCCACCCAGCCACTCCTACTATTATTACTATTTTATTTTATTTCAGGGTTTTTTCCTTTTTTTTTTTTGGTTTTTGCAGGGCAGTGGGTTTGGGGTGGCTTGCATGTCGCACGGCTGGGTGATTGTTGGGTGTATGGGGCTCAATATGAGCTCGGGTGCTCCTGACTCCAGAGCTAGGGCTCCGTCCATTTCGCCACCTGGCCATACCTACAATTATTACTATTATTTTTTTAATTTTAATTTTTTTCTCTCCCCTTTACTTTTTTGCTCAAGCGACTCTATATTTTGTGGGGGGGGAGGGGGTATTCAGATTACTCTTAAACAAGAATATTTTATTAATGTATAAAAAATTATTTGTACAATAAGAGAATAAATAAATATTAAAATTGAGATAAAAAAACAACCAACCTGTAAAACAGATCCAGAAGAGACAATTTAAATATTATTGTGCTACCTGAAAGTCCGAATCAGGAAAAGAGCCTTACTTCCTTCATTTTTAAAGAATTTCTACAGGAAAATTGCCCTGATATCCTAGAAGCAGAAGGTAAGATAGAAATCGAGTGAATCCACTGATCTCCTCTGGAAAAAGCCCCCCCCAAAAAAAATAACCTATGGAATATTATAGTCAAGTTCCAGAACTCCCAAGTAAAAGAGAAAATATTACAAGCGACCAGAAGGAAACAATTTAAATATTGGGGGCTGCAGTCAGGATCACACAGGACTTAGCAGTATCTACATTAAGGGTTCATAGAGATCAGAATATGATATTGTAAAAGGCAAAAGAGATTAAAATGCAACAGAGAATCAACTAACCAGCAAAACTGAACATACTCTTCCAAGGATAAAGATGGACTTCCAATGAAACGGGAATTCAAATATTCCTGTTGAAATGACCAGAACTGAACAGAAAGCTTTATCTTCAGGTACAGGACTCAGGTGAAGCATAGAGAGGGTGCACAAGAAGGGTAAATTATGAGGGATTTAATAATGATGAACTGTGTATATTCATGAAAGGGAAGAAGATACTGATAATACTCATATGAACATTCTCATTTATTAGAGTAGTTAGAAAGAGTTTTTATAGATGAGGTTCAGAAGGGAACCAGATTTGAAAGTATATTTTTAAAAGGGAGTCAATGGGTAAAAAGGAAATGTACTGGGAGAAAGGGAAAGGAGAGGTAGAATAGCCTAAGATATTTCATATAAAAGAGCCAAGAAATACCTTTTGTAATGGTGTGGAGGAGGGGAAGGTGAGGGGGGGGGTGGGAATGAGAGAGCTTTCATTCCCATTGGAAATATCTCAGAGCCAGCAACATACACATTTAATAGGGAATAGAAATCTAGAAGAAAAAAGGTGGAAAAGGGGATTTGAGAAAGGGTACAGGGGAAGGGGAGGGGGTAGATCATGGGAGAGGATAGTCATATATAACACATTTTATTTTTTACTTTTTACAAGGTGGTAGGGATTGGGTGGCCTGTCTGGAGTCTCTGGGGTAGGATGCAGATTTGGGGCTTCCTGGCCCCAGGGCTTGTGCTCTTTCCATTGGGCTACACTGCTGCCCCACAGCCCACTTTTAAAGAGGGACCTAAAGAAGAGGACAAAGAAAATATAATAAATGGTAGTGGGGAGGAATGGATGGAGGAAATTACAATCAGCAACAGCAACTGTGGGAAAAATATGGAAGTAACTTCTCTGATGAACTTAATAAAGAATGTAATCCACCCTAGAGACAAAGATGATGGTATTGGAACACAAATAGAATCATATTATTTTTCTCTTTCTCTCACTTTATTTCTCATGAGGTTTTTTTTTTATTTTTATGGGGGAAGGGAGGATTATGCTTACTCTTACAACAAAACTATTTTGTAATGTGAAAATAAATAAAAATGTAAATGAAAAAATTTAATTTAATTTAAAAAAATAACCAGTTCTCTTAGTTAATAACTTTAATAGTTTAATATTTCATGCCTTTAATATCAAATAAAAACAATAAAAAGGTACATAAAACTAGATTGTTTTATATTACTCAAGTAAGCAAACATATCCTTAAGGAGCGAGAGCAACCATATGACCAAAGCAATCGATGTTAGAACATAAGCAGAACCAAACTACATTCTTTCTATTTTAAATACTCTTTTTTTTCCTTCTACTCCCATGACTTCTGAAATGGGCAACAATATAACCCTTGGAATCTATATTTCTATTGGTTCATTGTATTTCAGTTTCCAATTGATCCAATTGGATTCACCATTCAGGGAACACCAGCTCACTCATAATATCTTCTGAGAATTTTTGAGGTAACACAAAGCAGAAACAGATGACAGCTTGTCATCCCTTGGTTTTTGTACTTTTTCTCTTTACATTATATGTTTGTTTACTGAAGTAACAAAAAGGAGAGAATTAAAATATGGTATTTCATCAAAGGTGTAATGTGTTTTAAGAAATAAACAAATAAATGTTACATAGTTACATCAAAATTGTTTTTAACCTATAGACAGAATGAACATTACTACAGGCACTTAAGAAATGCTTTTGTGCAGATGATCATTAAAAACTATTATGCAATGTAAATTTATTTTTTTCCACATTAGGTGGCTGCCCAGATGCCCACCTTAGAGAGATCCCTGATTACAAGACCCCCTTTTTCAACTGGATCACTAAACATAAGATTAGATATCAGTTCCACCAAACCAAGGCAAACCAACTGAATCCCATATTGAGTCATTTAGTGGTGGGCAACTCTTCATGACCTATGGAAAATTATCTTTCAAGGTTTATCTAAATTCATGTTCAATGTTTTTATGATACAACTAATCAGTTTATCCTCTGTCATTTGTTTTTCCATTTACCTTCAATCTTTCCCAATATCAGGGTCTTTTTCCAGACAATTCCATCTTTTCATTATATAACTGAAGTATTTAGGAATCAGCTTCAACATCTGACCTTCCAATGAATCGCCTGAAGTAATATTTTTAAGAATTGATTAATTGCTTCTCCTTGCTGTTCAAAGAAATTCTCAAAGCATTTCAATTCGAAATTGTCATTTCAGGGGCGGCTAGGTGGCGCAGTAGATAGAGCACTGGCCCTGGAGTCAGGAGTATCTGAGTTCAAATGCCGCCTCACACACTTAGTAATTGCCTAGCTATGTGGCCTTAGGCAAGCCACTTAACCCCATTGCCTTGCAAAAACCTAAAAAAAAAAAGTGTCATTTCCATGACACTCAATTTTCCTTAAAGTTCAATGCTCATAGCCATACATTGCTAATGGAAAAACCATAACTTTGAATAAATAGACCTTTGACAGTAAGATGATGTTTCCTTTTTTTTAGACAGTTTCCTTTATAGGAACAAGTATCTTTGTTATTTTATGACTGAAGTCACCAACTTGAGCTCAAGAATCTGCCAATACTTTCATTTCATCTCCCTCCAGTTGCCAAGAAGTGATCGGACCAGTTGTCAAGATTTTTAACATTATGTTCAAGCCAACTTTTACATTCCCCTCTTTCACTCTTATCAATAGACTTTTAACTTCCCTTTGCTGCTATCAAAACAATTTTGTCTTCCTATGTGGGATTGTCATTCCTTCCAGAAACCTTTATTCCACTTTTTTATTCCTCAAGTCTGACATTTCACATGATATACTCTGCATATATTCCCCCAAAACGAGCCATAGCATGATTATTTAAGGATAATCATAATATAAACTCTACCCCTAAAATAAGCTCCAGTTAAGATTGTCAGCCAGATGTACACATTTAATACATCTCTTGTAATACACAATGGACATATTGAATTATAAAATATTAATATTTATTTAAATAGGCATAAATAATTTTATTGACATTAATACTTAAAGTAAATGATAATATAAATTATAATTAAATATTTGTAAATAACCAAGCAGACACCTTTGGATGAGAGGCAAATGCCTGTGTGAACAAATGAACTCAAAACTTATTGCCAAATGACCCATCAGAGTACAACATAACACACAAATAACTTGAACATGTGATAACATCTGGATGGGGGAAAAATTACATCAAATTATTACTAAGGGCAAGAAAGATAAGAATGAACTTGCTTCAGGCATTTATGTTCTTTTTTTAAAATGTATTTATTTATTTTTGGTTTTTTTGCAAGACAGTATAGTTAAGTGATTTGCCCAAAGTCACACAGCTAGGTAATTATTAGATGTCTGAGGATGGATTTTAACTAGGTTCTCTTGACTCCAAGGCTGATGTTCTATCCATTGCACCACATAGCTAACCCCATTTATGTTCTTAAAACCAAAAGATAAGCATCATAAGGAAGTGTGTTAATTTAATCCTGCCACTTATTCTCCTAGTCTGGGTTTCAGCTAGCACTCACAACAGTAAAGATATGAAGAACTTCCTTGCAGAGAGAAGAATAGATCAAATAATCTTTTACACAGGAATGATTTCCTATCTCCATACAGCTCCTGAAAAACAAGTCTTAATGTGTTTTTTGGAGCAAAAATTAAATAAAAGACTCAGCTTTATTTTTGAGGAAATATGACAAGTTAAATAGACAAGGTCATGATATACAATCACGTTGTACCCCTTTTCCAAATTTAAACTAGTCATTGTTCCATATTTTATTCAAATTTTGCTTCTTGACTCACATAAAGAATTTACACAAAGAACAATTTTAGAGTATTTGTGAGTATTTTGACTTTGAGCTTTATTTTTTTAAACCTAGAGTTTATGAAATTCTCATTCTTAAAAAATCTTTTGAACCAAAATAAGCCATATCTTTTTACTCACAAATAAAGGGATTTAAAAAGTTATTTTTGAAGGCCTTCTTGGTTTTGCTACAACAAACCATGAACAAAATGAAACTAAAAATTGTGATGGTGACACAATGAATAGAGTGCCATGTCCAGAGAGAGAGAAAGATTCAGTTTTCTGAATTCAAACCTGACTTCAAATACATAGCAGTTGTGTGATCCTGTGCAAATCATTTAACCCAATTTGCCTCAACTTCTTTATCTGTAAAATGAGCTAGAGAAGGAAATGACAAACCATTCCAATAATTTTGCTACTAAAATCTAAAATGGATCCATGAAGAGTTAGAATCAATTTAAAAATGACTAAACAACAATAAAAATATAACAATTGTTCTCTATAATTGAGATTTCTCTACTACATTTCAGTTTACATACAATGCAGAATTTATCATTTTCATTCAAAAGAATTCATTCTGGAAAATAATTTTAAAGAGGACATTTGTATATATGCACACACACACACACACACACACACACACACACACATATGGAGAGAGAGAAGTCCTTTCTCAGAGAATTATTCTCTCTTCTTTTCTGAATCTTTAGTAAAAACATAAATACACACAGATATGGATAGGTAGAGACATATCTATAGATATCTATCTATCATTATCATTACTGGGGAGAAATTATGTACTTTAAATATACAGAGAGGATGATCCTTTTATTTCTTTGAGAAGTAATGAGATTACCTTTTCTTCCTATATCCAGTAAGTTGTAAATAACATTTTACCTTTCTTGTCCAACATAATAAGCTGGTTGTGGCTAATGGAGTAAATCATGAAACTTAGTTGCTTCTGAGAATATGGAAAGACTGGGATATCCAGGATTGAGTTCATTCTAAATCAAGTCAGAAATAGAGTTCATTAAAATAAATTTAATTTTTTTCTGTTTCAGAATGCATCCTAAAATAGAATTAGACTCTCTTCTAAAGAGATCTTTACTATAAGGCATTCCCACCTGAAAGTGATAAAAAGGAAAAAAATAAATGAGTACCTAATTTCAGGGGAGATCTTTCCAAAGAATTGATAAAATATGCAGTAATCAATGGAATCACCCATCTTGAGGTAGGCTGACCTGTGCATATCCAGTTTTTACAAATATTGGCACTGTTTGGCATAGTATGTGGGCCTTTTGGCCCACATGTTAAATTATTAAATTCTGTAGGGTAATTGAAGTCTGAATTATGCTCATCTCTCTGTCTTCCTTGCAGCAGAGCAGAAATTCAAAACTTGCTCAGAATGTTTTGATTTGATTCCTTTGAACATGTCTACTTATCCTCTGCCAGAAAAACTAGCCTCACTGAATGTGTTTGAAAACATTCTATTGCAAAAGATAAAAGTATTTCTCAAGTCCTCTGTGTCTACAAAAAGTACAAACCAAAAAAAAATGCAAAAAAAATGGAGCATTTGGGATTGAAGAGAACTAGTAGATTAATTCCTTTCTAAAAGTTGTTGGAAGCATCACTCCCATTTGAAAGCATAAAATGAACACCTTAAAAATAATGATGCTATAGAATCTTAAATGAATTGGAAATTAATCGATTAATTAATGAATAATGACTTTTCAACAGCATCAGTAAAATAAGCCAGTAAAAGAAATTTATCATGTGTATGCTTGCTGTAAAATCCTCTCCTTTTAAAAATAATAGGATTGATGAAAAAAACGGCAAAACAATGAAGTTACATTGCTAAATGTAGATAACACGTTAAAGACAAAAGTCATTATTATGATTTCTTAGAAATCATATTGCTCATAGGAAATATATTACTCATAGGAAATAAATCTTAATCTTGTAATTCTGAAGTCTTAGGAAATGTGCTAAAACATTTACCTCCTATAATTTGTAGGTCACAAAATTCTCCATTTTTACCTTCTAGTACATATGAAGTATGATCCTTTGAACTGAAGAACCATTAACATATTCTATTAAAATAGGGGAAACTACCATAACTTTTTTTCAGTATAATATGTGAAGATTACTGACAATAGTTCTGTCATTCATCTGGACATAAGCTAGCTTTGATTGAAAGGTGGTAAATACCCATTTAATCCAATTAAATATAATGACACACACACAAATTAGGTATCCAAAATATATAAATCACTGGGGATACAAATGTAAAGAGCTTACACAGTACCTGACACATATGAAATGCTTTAGAAATGTTTGTTCCCTTCCCCCAGTTGACCTATGCCCTTTATATCTTTGGAGGATTAATTTTGTTTGTGCTGAATTTTTGTTTTATTTGTTTTTCTAGTTTTACCTAATCCAAGTTATCTATTATATCTTTATGATTGTCTCCATCTTTTATTTGGTTTTAAATATATATTCATATAACTGAGATTTATGTAATTTGCTTATATTCCTATTTGCTTAATATGAATTTTAAAATTAAGATCATATCCATGTAGAATGTATCATGGAATATTGGGCATGGTCTTTATTTAATCCTATTTTCTGATAGACTGATTTTTAATTTTCCTTGTAATGTTTTTTTAAATTATATGAGAATTCTTTCCTAATTAATTTATTTTTCCAGTGTATCAAGAATTAAGTAATTAAGTTGCATTGTTTCTAATTATCTCCTGTCTAGACTTTCCATTGTCTACCTCTACAATTTTAACCAATACCAAAATGTGCTCATGTCTGTTTTATAATATATTTTCAAGTCTGAAAGTGCTATTCTCCCTTCTCTTCCTCCAAATGTAGATCATACATCTATTTGGAGCTGATCTTTGTATATGGTGTGTGGTATTGAACCAAAACTAATTTTTACAAAATTATTATCCAGTTTTCTGCATAGTTTTTTTCAGAGTGAAATTGTACTTCAGTAATTTAGGACTTTTTAGATACTGAATCATCTTAGGCTACTTAAATTTGTTTCCTTTCTTATATGCCTAAACTTTTCTAATAATTGACATCTCTACTTCTTCTATACATTCAAGGCAAAGATCAGTTGCTTGCATTCATGGTTTAAATTCAACCTTGTCATAGGTTATAACCTTTGGTAATAATTTAATATTTTTGTGTCAGTCTTTATGAAAGTTATCAGCCTGGACTTTTCTTTCACTTTATTTATTCCTGGTTTAGATTTCAAGGTAATATAAGGAATGTAATAAAATAAGGCAATAATATAAGGCAATGTTAAATAGCCCTTTCCTGTTTTGTTTTTCTTTTATAACAGTCTGACTGATCTTTTTTAGGCTATTATCTAAGACCTTTATCTTTCCATTATAATGGAGGAGTTTAACAATTTCTATATCACCATAGATAGTAGCCAAAGAGCAGTTGACAATGAAAAAACTTTGTAGCTGCATTACCATACATAATAGCAGAGCATGTAAAATAGGCACAAGAAAAGAAGACACAGAAGAGATAAGAAATATTATTACTAGGGAAAAAAATCTGACGAAGTGATTTGGTGCCCAACAACTAGGAATAAAAGAAAAAAAGAGAAGCACATAGAAGGTATTAAATTCTTTCTATATGTCAAGAACTGTGCTTTACAAATAGTAACTCATTTGATTTTACAATAAGACTATAAAATAGAAACTATTATTATTATTCCCATTTTAAAGTTGAAAAAACTGAGGCAGACAAGAAATCAAAAACTCCTTGAAACAATTAAGAAATTCAGCAAAGTGGCAGGATATTAAATAAAACCACACAAGTCATCAGCCTTTCTACATATGAACAACAAAATCCAAGAGCAAGAGATACAAAGAGAAATACCATTGAAAGAAATTGTGGATAACATTAAATACTTAGGAATCTACCTCCCAAGACAAACACAGAAACTTTATGAACACAATTATAAAGCACATCTGTTGAGTCCGGAGGAGGGAACCCAGGCCGATACAATATGATGCATAAGCTGGTTCGTTTATTGATTACAGGACACATACTTTTATACTCTACATTTACATAAGCATTTTAGCAATCATTTTTTTCACATGCATATCCTTGTGTATGTCTTAGGTGATTGTTTTGAGAACCAAACAGTGTTTTGATAAACAGAGTGAAGATTGTTTTGAGAACCAAACAGTGATTTGATAAACAAAGTGCAGAAGGTAATTATTTCAGAATGCGCTATCTATCTGGGCCTGGGAATGTACCTCCTAGCTCACACATGCAGCTACTCCCTTGTTTAAGCTCTGAAGCACATCTTGCTTGTTAAAGCACATAACTATTTCTGTGTTAACCCTTCATAGCTCTTAGCCTGGAATACATATGACACAACACACATCTAATCCAAATAAAGTCAGACTTAATTGGAAAAATGTCAATTGCTCATGATTAGGTTGAGCTAATATAATCAAAATGATAATTCTCCAATTAAAGTACTTATTCAGTAACATATCAATCAAACTAACAAGTAATTATTTTACCAAGTTGGAAAAAATAGCAACAAAATTCATCTGGAGCAATAGAAAGTCCAGAAAAGCAAGGAAACTACTGAAAAGAATATGTAAAAGAAGGTGACCTAGCTCTACTACATCTAAAACTATACTGTAAAGCAGCAGTCATCAAAACTTCTGGATACTGGTTAAGAAATATAGTAATGGATCAGTGCATTAGGAGGTTCAAAAGAAACAGTAGTAAAGGATTACAATTACCTAGGGTTTTACAAACTCAAAGACATTGGTTTCTGGGATAAGAACTCACTATTTGACAAAATTTAATGGGAAAACCAGAAAATAATATGGCAAAAATTGGAACTAGACACACATACACACATTTCACACCCTCTACCAAAATAGCATCAAAATGAGTACAACATTTAGACATAAAGACTGACACCATAGATAAATTGGTAGACCAATAAATCATCTATCAGAACTATGGAAAGGGGAAAATTTATGTTCAAACAAGTAATTGAGTGTATTATATACTGCAAAATGAATGATTTTTGACTGTATTAAATTAAGAAGTTTTTGCACTAATAAAATCAATGGTGTTAAAATTGGAAGGAAAGTAGAAAGCTGAGAAAAAAATCTTCACAACTAAGAGTTCTGATAAAGGTCTCATGTCTAAAATATAGAGAGAGAACTGCATCAAATTTATAAGGTTACAAGTCATTCCTCAATTGCTAAATAGTCAAATGATATAAATAGAGAGTTTTCAAATGAAAAAACTAAAGTTATATATAATCATATGAAAAACATACTCCAAATCATTACTTTTAGAGAAATGCAAATTAAAACAACTCTGATGCATCACCTCACACCCATCAGATTGGCTAAGATACCAAAAATGGGAAATGATCAATGTTGGAGAGGTGGGGGGGGGAGGATGGGGACATTAATGCATTATTCATGGAGTTGTGAATGCATCCAACCTTTCTGGAAAGCAGTATGGAAATATGCCCAAAGAGAAATAAAACTGTTCATAACCTTTGACCCAACAATTCCAATTCTAATTTTATATCCAGAAGAAATAATAAAAATTGGAAAAGACCCACATGGTTGAAAATATTCATAGTAGTTTTTTTGTACTAGCAAAGAATTGGAAACTGAGGGGTTGCCCATCAATTGGGGAATGGCTAAACAAGGTATTGGATGTGAATAGTGTGGAATACTATTGTTCTATATGAAATCATAAATGGTTGGACTCTAGAGAAACATGGAATGAACTAGAGGATCTGATGCTGAGCAAAGGGAGCAGAACCAAGCAAACAATGTACATATTAACAATGAGATTGTGAGATGATTAACCAATGTTGGATGAAGTTCCTCAGCAGTTCAATCAGCTAAGATAACTGTAATAGACTAGCTATGGATAATGCTATCCTCAAAACAAACATAAAAAATCCATCAGAATCTGGTAAACACTACATTACTTTTTGAAAAATATATCTTATGTATTTCCCTTAATTCCAATTCCTCATACCAAAAATGACTATTTTTTAAACATGTTTAATGCAAATGTGCATGTACAATATTAACCTGCCTGCCACTGAGGGGAGGGTTGGGGGGGGTGAGAAGGAAGGGTGTAAGGAAATTTTGTAACTTAAAGTTATACATAGGCATATGGATGAATATTGAAAAACTTTCAAATCATGTATTTGGAGAAATGAAATAGCAATAAGAGATAATAAAATCAAAGAATTTTAAATATAGAATTTGCTAGGTCAAAGCACTGTACAGAGTTGAAAAAGAAAATTTGAAAGTTTGAAAAAGAAAGTTGATAAAGAAAAAAAACTTGGTCTCAAGAAGTTCACATTCTAATGGTGGAGACAACCCATATGGAGGGTTTAATTTGTAATTTATTTGAATATACCATGGCAATTAGGATGTAGCAGAAAACCAGGTAGTAACCATGCCCCTTTAATGCCATTTGCACTTTCCTTTATGGTTCTAGCTGTGGCTGTTGTGCCTGGAGGAATTTTCAAGCTAAAACTCCACAAGTTGTTTCCCAAGATGATGACTTTGATTTGAAGCACTGCAATTCCCTAGATTTTATTTTCAGAGCTCTCTCTATCAAGGCTTGAGGGAATATTTTGATGCAGAAGGTGTTAATGATTTGGCATGGCTACAATATGCTGCCCTCTGTGTCTCCCTGGTGTCTAGCTACCCCAGTTAACTTGCCTTGACTGCTCTTGAGTGGGAAGTGACTATCAGTTTAGATACCTGACCCTATCTCCAAAGGAGCATCTTCTCCCAATGCCCTTGCTAGCCTTAAATAGAACTAAAGATAAATATTGTTGCTACTTCTAAGATTTTTAGGCTTAGCTGTTCTTTTTAGCAACTGATCAGCAATTATTTCTGAAGGTAAAGAAGACCATAGGACCCTTCTTCACAATAAACTTTCCCTTCAATAATACCTGTAAGGGTTTGCCTGGAAGCAAGACTAGAGGTATGCTTTTAATAATAACTTTAATCTTGTCATCTTTTATGAAACACTTGAAAATTTTTAGTTAAGATGGGCCATTTTTCTCTCTGCTATTGCTTTGGGTTTTTTATAATTTTTAAGTTTTGTTTTGTTTATTTTTCCTATTTCTTTTTATGTTCAAGGAAATTGTTGCTGACCTGGTTTACCCACATGTATGTTTATAGTTTGAGTGTGTGTGTGTGTGTGTGTGTGTGTGTGTGTGTGTGTGATATAGTGAGTAGGTTCACATTATATGTTCTACAATAAATATTTTAAGAGTAAAGAGATTTGGTCCTTATGGTATCTGATTATACAATTTAACCTTTGCTTTTGCCTGGACCCTTTCGATATTTCCTCAAAGAAACGGCATGATATAATATTATTTACTGAAAACACACTTTTCTAAGAATAGCACAAAAATTTTAAAAGTTTGTTCTTCTTAAAGTCTTTTCCAAGGTTATTGTCATATAATGAAAAAAACCCAATAAAATCAAAGCTTTTACCCAAAATTATGCAAGCTGATTACACTTGAAAAATGTAGCATTAATATGAATATCAAATAATTCTATTTTTGATTATGAATTTTAATGTAGAAAAGATCATTCTGGTAAATTTCACCTTTCTAAATATTTAACAATTTTATTTTCAAATTTCTTAGGCATTCATTTTAAAAAATCAGCCTCTGCCATTTCTTAATGATATTAGCTACTATCAATATTACATATGAATTATTTTATATGTGTGGTGAATAGTAATGAATGGACAGTGGATAGTGCCATAAAGTTCTATCTACCATATTAAAATCAATAATTATTCTCTATGATATATTTTAATGGAATCATCATAGAATGCCAATGTTAGCATGCACATTAATGGTATATCTGCTCTAAGTAAATTATGTGAACTATGTTATAGAATGGGTAGAAATCTATCATGTGCCATATATTTGTGTGTATATATATATATATATGTGTGTGTATATATATATATATATAGTCTGTGTGTATACACATATATACACAGATGTTCACATGTACCTGTATATGCATATATGTATCTGTGCATGCTTGTATGAATGCACATGTGTGAATGTTCATAAACTTATATGTATAGATATAGATACACACATAAACATATATGTGCTTATGTTTTAAATGTAAGCTTTTAACATTTATACTAATTGTTCATTTCTTTTTATATTTTTATAAGTTTGATAAAGTTACACTTCTATTGGTTAGAAGTATTTTAATATTATTCATTTCTTTTCAGCTTTTAAAAAGTAAATAATAATTAAAATATTTAAATATAATTTATTTTAATTAATTAATTTCAATTTAATTAATTAAATAAATGCTTAGAAATAATAAATAAATAAATGAATGAAAATTTGAGTGCCAAACTTTTTTACTTCTCTTGACCATTTACTGAGAAGACAAATGATATGACATCTCTTATCTATGCCAATCATCAAACATATTTGCATATTGTGTCACAAAAAAGCGAGAAAAATAAAGAGAAAATTGCAATTCAATTTGCACTAAATTCATCAGTTCCTTTTGAGGTGAATAGCATTGTTTATCATGAGCACATCAGATTTTTCTTGTATCATTGTACTCATTAGAGTAGTTAAATCTAGAAGGGGGATTGTAAATAATTAGGTCATACCTGGCATTTTATCATAGATCAAAATAGATCACAGGTTTCTAGTTGGAAGCCATCTTAGAGATTAGTAAAATCATCCACTTTATAATAGAGATACAGAAATTGATGCCCAAAGAGGTTACATGACTTATACATAGCTAATAAATTTCTGAAGTGGAGATTCAGACCAAAGTCTTCCTGATTCCAATTTCATTATTATGTGTTGATAATATTGATAATGGCCTTTGGTTCCAAGAATTTTCTTTTGTGGATCTTCCATAGCTGTGGCTTTGAACAAGATTAACACTGGAAGTGGCACCCTCTCTGAGAATCTGAGTGCAATAATTAGTTTATTAATTAGAGCTGTGGTAACAATTATGGATAATTGGTTTTAACTGACCTTAACTGTGAGAAAATTATGCTTTCCTATTGTCATTTCTTTTCCTGGCTGAACCTTTTTAGAATTAAGAAAACAGTTTGGTGGTAGAAATGGAAACTTATTTATAAAAAAAGATATAGATCAAATGAAAGATAAGTATTAGAAATAGATATACATTCAAACATATATATGTATATATATATATACACACACACACACAGACTTCTGGAATAGTAATTTTTGGAAATTTTAGCAATATTAGGAAGTTGGTTTGAATTGCAATATTCTATAATGGTTTACTTTATTTCAAGAATTTACTTGACATGCTAACTTTTAAAAGTAAAATATTTATATTGATTTTGGTTTATGATACTTTTGTACGTTTTATTGAACTTTACAAAAGTGAGACATAAGAGAAAGGAGAAATAGGTTTTCCCATTTGCACTAGGCTCAGAGATTGAAAAGGCCAGTATTGTAGGGAATTTCCAGAGGCTTAGTCATTAGAGAAGAATTATTGATTTGGTCATTTGTCTAAAGGATTACCTTAATTGTAGATCTTGGCTTAAGACTACATTATCACTTGCCTAGTTTTATTTCAAGGGTGAGTTGGAAGAAATAGGCACCAAGTATCTTTCTGAATACTAAAGTTTACTTTCAAGTTCTATGAAAATTTTACAATTGAGAATATTACATGTTACTTTGGAAACATCACAGTTTTTTGCTTTTTTGTTTTACATTTAGAAGACTATTAGATTGAGGGTTTGATAAACCTAGAAAATTGGAAAATTAAGATAACAAATTTAACTGTAGAAAACTAGCTAAATGCTTCTTACAGAATGCCAATAGTATAAATATTTTTAACTCTTCATAAGAATATATAGAGAAATAACAAAGTATAACTATGTTATAGTAAGCAGTAAATATATCTTTTTTGTTGTTTTTTATAGTTGTTATCCTATTAGGGAATCTCTTGATCTTTTTAAAACCTGCAAATCCATAATAACAATTGCTCTCATTCCTATACCACGTTTAGTTTTGTAAAATGCCTTAAATTATTTTTCTTCACAGCAATCCTGTGAGGTAGGCACTATTATTATTTACAACATAAGAGATGGAGAAACAGGCTTAAAGAAATTAGTTAACTTTATCAGGGGTACAAAAATAAATATAGGGTGAGATGGAATTCACCTCTCCTTTATAACCACTATGTCTCTCTCTTTTTATTTCCTTCTCTTTTTCCCCAGTTACATGTAAAAACAAGTTTTGACATTCATTTTTATACTTTGAGTTCCATTTTTTCTCCCTTCTTCTCCCCCACTCCCCCTCATGAAGAAAGTTATTTGATATTGGTAAAGCACTTTGCCTGTCTTAAAGACAACTATATAGAAATTGATGATCTATTAGAATTCTTTGTTCTATTTTCTAAGATTTCAAAATGTGTAGTTCTGACCCAAAATATCAGAACTAGAAAGTCTCAGAGAAAACTCTTCTAATACATTCAAAGATGAAAAACTCTGCTTGATGAACTATTAGTAAAAAAAGGATGACAAGTCAAACTAAGAGCTGAGGAGGCAGGATTTAATCACATTTCAAGCTAGAATTCAATACAATGAGTTCAACAATTGAGCAAATGTTAATAAAGTTAGACAACATTATTCTCATAATAATTGTGTTCATGATATTAATTTTTTTCTTTCTCTTTTCTTCTTCTTTATTCTGTTCTTGGTTTGACTCAGACCAGGTCCCTTATAGTGAAGGTCAGAACATAATCTTTTTTGTTAACTGCCATGGGGAGGAGAGAAGGAAGAATGACAGAAAAAAATGTGGAACTCAAGAACTTTCAAATGGATGAAAGTTGAAAATTATTTTTTGTGTAATTGGAAAATTAAAAAAGAACAAAATATTGTAATTCATATAGCAGTTAGCAAAAAAGTCATTTACTTAGGCAATTAAGAGTGATATTCAACAAGGATAGACATTGAAAACATCTTAAGTTAATTCAGTTAAACAATCTTCCTTTTGCCTTATTAATCCATCTAGATCCACAAAACAAATCTCTGAGAAGCCTTACCCCGTCACCCATATCCTCCTGTCTACATTGTACTCAATCAATAAAAAAGTGATGTTGCTCATCTAATTCCAGTCACCTTACACAACCAGCTTTTGAATCTCAGAACCTATTAAGAAAAAATAAAAAATAAAAACAGGTATAACATGTATGGTAGGAAAAATGGTTAAGATATTGTTCCTATCAAGCTTCTTAAATACTTCCATGCTCATATCTCTCCAAACCTTCTCTCAGTTCATTTATAAATAATTCTAAATCTTCTAAATAAATAGCCTTTTAAAAAATTCTCTCCTGATGTCAAAAAATTCAAAATTTATTTCATTCCATTCTATGTTAAAATGTGTGCCATTAACCACACAACACATAAACGAGCATATATATGTATGGTATGAGTATGTATGCATGCATTCATATTTTATATTTGTATATATATAATGTACATATCTATAATGTACATTATATATATATAATATATATATATGTGTGTGTGTGTATGTATTGATTGGAAGATAAAACTATATTATACTCTGTCAAAGCACTAGGTATCAGACTCTGGTTCTATCTCCATAAATATATGCCACAAGGTTTTTTGGAGATATGATTTCAATTTCTGTATTTGCAAATATGAAATATTAAACCAGTTTTTTTAACATATTGGATCTTCCTTTCTTATATGGAACATAAGAATGTAAAACTACAATGATCTCTTAGCTTTCTTCTATCTCTTTATAACATTTTCTATAACTTCTCTAATTTATATGATAATGACACTTCACATTATAGTGTAAACTAAAAATGAGAGGATAAAAATTTATATTTTTGTTTATTTTCATAATTTGATGATTTTAAACCTAGAAATATTTGCTCTGTTCCTCAATAGTAAATCAACTGAGACAAATGTCTTATTAATAATGATGAATGAATTTAAATTGGGTTCTGAAGCATAGATACAAATGGGCAAAAACTAAAGATGCATGAAGTTCTGGTTATCCTTGGCAATATCATAGTAAGTAGCTAAGTTAACTTCTAACTATATAAATTGAGATGTGTGTATAAGAAATGTCTGTAGGACAGAGAGGATTTGAATAATTTTCATCTCTAACCTAACTGAAATCAGTTCTCAGGAAAGAAAACTTCACTACTGAATCAAAGAGGTGACTCCATAAATATGGTAGGATCATGTTGGTTCATGATGGATATTTTTGGAGGGAACGGTTGGATCGATCTAACTATCTGGAAGAGATTGGAATGTTGAGGATAAGATGTTTTCTTCTCTGTGAATGAAAAGTTGAGGACCTGGTCTGAATACCTTCTCTTATGGTAAACAGAATTAGAAGAAATTTTTTTGGACTTTTTCTCCTGATTGTTCTCTTTTCTCTCCAAGTGGAACATTGGAAAGCAATAGACTTTGGGTGTTATCTCTACTTTTTTTAATCTACTTGGTAGTGTGGAAAGCAGTTTATTAGTTCTTTATGTCCTCTTATTTGTGGGGAGCATGGGATGGCAAGGAAGGCTGGCAAAGAAGTAAACAGTTGTTTGTTATTTATTTCTCTTCTTTCATCTAAGTACTGAGAAACTCACTTTGAAGTGGTGAAATCATAGGCACAATAGAGAACATTACATTACCATTGTTTCTAAAACAATTTGTGTTCTTTATTGATACCTCATCATTAAGGATTATTTTTCATTAGATGTCACTTTACTTATATTTGGGATGATGATGATAAAATCATGATAAATACTGGATTTAATAGACCTATACTTCATTAGTATGTTTGTTATTGGGTTATGTGATGTCAATGACTAATAAATACATATTTTCTTCTTTCTTTATCATTCCTATTGCTAAAGGCATAGCTATTTTATATGTCATCTCTTCAACTTAACAATTATTTAGCTTAGAGAACATTTTATTTTCATATAAGTTTATGAGCATTGTTTTTAGAAAGATCTGGGTTTTAATGAACTCATTAAGAGATGATGTAATATGCCAAATGAAGAGCTTAATAAGTTCCCCTGCTCTTTCTAGACTTTTTAAGAAAATGACAACAACAAAAGCATGGAAGAGGACAATATCCTGGTAGCATTGAATCTTCCTTTTATAATCAATTAAACTTAAGAATGACGCCCCCCCCCAGCAACATATGAAAACTTTTATAATTGTAAATAAAGACAAACATGTGCTTGATTATATTTTCTTAATAGCCACTGTCTATGTTTTGAGCAATAAAACCTTGCAATTAAGGAACAGAATTGATCAAATGAACAAGAAAAGGGTTACATTTAAAGTTTCAATGGACCAAATCCGACCCAGTGGCAGCACTTTGATCAATGTGGAATTTCAAGCTTCATTTATCCTGGGACAATGTTTGCTAATACTTTGTAAAATAGATGCAATAACCAAAAAGCACAAAGGATGACTCCTTTACCTGAATGTCATTTTTGCAAAGAGATGAACTCAATACACAAAAATCAATAAAACTATAAGATAAAGTTACTTTTGAAAAAAATATTTTAGCCCAGTGTTCATAAAATTAAGAAATAAGAAATATTCACTAATTGATTCATATAGTGAGATGCTAACAATCTTTGTCTCAATCAATAGACTCCACTGAATGCCATAAATATTTATTGATCCCCTGGTGTATTAATAAGACACTGAACTGGTAAATGATGATACAAAACTAAAGATGATGGGGTGTGGTTATGAGCCAGAAACATAAATTAAGTAGAAAGTAATTTAATTATTGGTAGGACAATAAAGTTTTGTCTTGAATGTTACACTTCAACTAAACCTTCAAGAGATAGAAATGAAGAAAAAATCTACCCCACAGTATGGATACTTTATGCAAATACAGTGATGTGGACTATTGAATACTGCTCATCTTCATACTCTCTACATATCAGGAAACATCTACTGCTTTGGTAAGTTAGCAGTAGATTTTTCCTGATATGTAGAAAGTGTGAAGATGAGTAACAGGAAACACAAATGTAAAAGATAGGTTACACTCAGTATATGACTTAAAATACCAATCCAAATGGGTTGTCTTTAAAAACAGAGGCAATATATAGTAATCAATGATTTTTGAGGAAGAGAATTCATCCATGTTAAGAAAAAACAAATATTTTTACCAACTGTTTGGCAGATAGATTCTTCAAGGGAGAGAATGGAAGCAGGAACATCAATATTTAAACTACTATAAAAGTATAGGAGACATATGATATAAACTTGAACTCAGGGAATAGTCATGTGGATAGAGAACCATGAGATGAAAAAAATTAATAGAGGTTATCTGATTTGAAGTATATGTTTAAAAGGATATTCAAAATTGTCTCTGATTTTGGTTCCTAAATGAACAAGCCAATGGACAACCTTAGGCCAACCTTAGGAATAATTATAGAGGGTTACAGATGGAAATGAGTTAAGCAGAAAGATCCAACATTTTGCTCAGGACATGTTGAGTTTACGTTACTAATGGGACAACTAAAAGAAATTCAGAAAGGAGTTGAAGATATAAGTCTACAATTCATGAGAAATGAGAGCGAAATATAAATTTTGGAACTTGTTTGTAGATGTATAAGGGTGACACATATAACTCTCAACAACAATTATTTTCTGTTACTAATGTACTTTTTGAGGAGAATCATATTCAATAGAGACAATGGAAATGAAATTCCTGATTATTAGTTATTTATTGTTTTCCAGGGTTAAAGTAAGTGATAAACAAGTATTTATTAAGTGTCTACTCTATGTCTAGCCTGCAGTTTCCAAACTTACAAGATGGAAGATCATCCTTTATTCAACTTTTAATGTTTGGTCAAAAGGCAAGGCTGGATTCAGTAGCAGGGAAAATTTCTGCTTATTGAATGAATAGAACAGCTGCCAAAAACTCCACATTTTGTTCTCTCTGAGTGTTTTCCAAGATAGCTTTCATTAGATTTCTCTCAAATTGAATACCAAGTAATCAGCAGCAGCAGAAGAAGAAAATCTGGAGAGGAGAGCAATAGATAGCTTTAGGGGAAATATAAGGAATATTACAGTAACAAATTTTGGCACCTTAATAGCATTTTAAGGTTTACGAAGAATTTTAGAGATATTATCAGATTTGTCCCTTACAGCCTTATGAAGTAAATAACATTGATTTTATTTATTCTAATTTTTGTGGTGAAGAAACTGAGGCTCAAAAATTGTGGTTTGCCCAACCAAGCACAGTAGGCAGAAGGGAGGAAATTCAGATTCAGGATTCCATCTCCAATATAAATGTCTCTTCTACCATTCCAGATAAAAATATTGGACCAGAGAAAGAACAAAATTATAAAGAAGAGCAAGATTAATATAATTTAATTGAATGAAAGCAAAAGCTAGATAATAAAAACTAAATGCAAATGATGATCATGGGTCAAATTGGTAATTATTTTTAATGATTTTATATGTATTGATCTGGGGCAAAAAAGTGGTTATTCAGACAATGTCTATAAGATTCCCCAAAATTGAATAGATCAATTAGGGAAAAATATGATTTCAAGAAAGGTGTTTTGTTTTATTTTTGTTTGTTTCCTTGTTTAACATTTTACAAAATACGTATGTCAAGGTAGTATATAGTTTGTCTCATCTATGAATTTTAGGACGTTTCCTTTCAGACTAAAATAGTTTTAGTTTGCAACTTCTGATTAGTTGATAATCAATATCAGAAGGGAGACATGGAAACATGTGTTCTTACTTGAGGAAATCTCTTTGCTTCCTCATTTCCATCTCATATTTGTACCCTAATGGCCTGATCCTTGATTTGCAAACTATTGTCTTTCTTATTTATGCTTATTTATCTTCCTTTGACCTGACTTATACCATGCCCTCCATTCATGTTTTATATTTTGTTTATAAAAGTCAAACTTCTTTGTTGCCTAACTTATTAGTTCTTCTCTTCTCTTTATATGGCTGATATACTTCTAAATTTAATGAAGATCCTGGTGCTGTTATAACCCAATTTCAGAATATATTTAAAGGTTAGAGTAAAACCTGGATGATGTAATTGATTTAATAATGACTTTTTTTCTTCTTGGGAGAGAGAACATCCTGTATATGGACAATATATAGACAAGTTCCTAATTCTAGGTATCTTTCCAAAGGGCTTCTAGAAGAACCACATTGGAACCCAAATTTCCAGGGTAATTACACCTGATTACAGAAGGCCAAGAAGTTTTTGAGTAGGTTCATGGAGGCATGTGTTGCTCATTCTGGTAATTGGAAAAATTTCAAGAAGCAATTCAAGAGGAAAATGATTCCTATAACTGCTTTTTATGACAGGTAAGATAACAATAATCAACGGAATGTGATATTGGATCCAATCAACCCATGAGATAAAAGAATCATTAAAACTCACTTTGCTAATCAATTCTGGCCAGAAATATGGAAATGTTTCCATAAAATTTTCTTGAGTAGTAGGAGAAAGCTGTAGGTAAGTTCAAGAGCATTGCTTTATATGCATATGGGGGAAAGGATAAATAAAAAAAAACTAAGCCAAAGCCATAGGAAATCTTGCCTCAATAAACTTTTTGGCTCCTTTTCAAGCTATACTAGGAAATCATGGATTGCATGAGTTCTTTTATTGTATCCAAAAATGCCATTTCACTAGAAAATATGTAGAACTTTAAAAATAGGAGTAATGGGGAGTCCTGGAAGAGCTCAGGGAGGTCTTTGCTATAAGAATGGAGAAGGAACAGGAACATAGATTATGATTTACATTTTTTGTGTTATTCGAAGTTCCTTTTCCAAATATCCCAGGCTCTTCCTTTTCCCATAGTGCTGAATTCTTTTTCTCCCTTCAGGTTGGTGATATGATTTCTAATTGCGTATTATATAATGGAGTTTCTAATTTAGTTTTAATGGGCAAACCAAACTCTGTATTTTCATTGGATTTCCAAATACTGTTTGGATCTTGAGGAAACAACCCTAAAGTTTCTCCAAATTGACTCCTCTATGGACCCTCTCTTAAAGGAGCATTCTTTTCTCCTTGGTTCAATATCTCCTGCTAACCTGTTGAGCCATGATATTTTTTGCAAATTGAACAACACTATTTCCTATTCTGCTATAGTTTCTCGGTCATTACAAAGAAATTCCCTGTTTTGGTTCAGATTATTCAAGAGACCCTTGATGGTCTTCCAGGGATTCCATCTGACACCCCTAATTCTTTGGGGGTGGCTTCATTCTCAGATATAAGTTGTTAAAAGTCCTTTCACTATCACCATTATGACTAACGAAATCTTCCCCTCCTCTACTATCTATTCCTCCATATCCTTTGTCCAGGGAGACCATCAAAAGTACTATGCCATTATTGACTCTTAGAGATCAAGGTTTTATTGTCCCATGTAAATTATTTTTGATATTCTTATTTTTGCTGTTAAGAAACATAAGCCAGGCCCTAATGGTAACCTGTTTATCTGTGCAACATTTTATTTTTATTGTTGTTTTGTCTCATCTATCTCTGTCAGCCTTGGGACTATAACATTCCAATGTTGTCCATGGAGTTTTCTTGGCAAAGAAACTGAAATGATTTGCCATTTCCTTTTCCAGTGGAATAAGGCAAACAGATAAAGTGACTTGTCTAGGATGACACAGCTAGTAGGTGTCTCAGGCTGGATTTGAATGTAAGTCTTCCTAATTCCAGACCCAATACTATATCCACTGAATCCCTAGCTGTCTCCAAGACTTATATTCTGTTAACGCCTATATTATGCTCAGACATCCAATATTTCCCAATCTTGTGACCACAATCTCCTTAAATCCCCACTACCTTAGGGGCAGCTCGGTGGCATTGTGGATAAAGCACCGGCCCTGGAGTCAGGAGTACCTGGGTTCAAATCCGGTCTCAGATACTTAATAAATACCTAGCTGTGTGGCCTTGGGCAAGCCACTTAACTCTGTTTGCCTTGCAAAAACCTAAAAAAAAAAACTTTATAAAAACTTTATAAATTCCACTACCTGTTTTTGCTCTGTTAAATCTTTGATTTTTTTTTGGGGGGGGGGTATCATCCTCATTCACCTAGAAATCCAGAGCCTATTTGCCTTCCTTTGGAAAAGTGGACTTCACTGCCTTGTACAAATTGGCATTTAAAGAGTCTCATTCTATTCTCTAGCATCTTGCAACTGGATTTGACCTTCATCACTTTCAAAGTCTCCTCTCTGATTCAATACATTGATGATCTCCTACTAGTATAGCCATTGTTGAGGTCTGTCAAAATAACTGGCTTTTTTTCTCCAGCTTCATTTGAGATTATAAGATTTCAAAATCTAAGGTGCAGAACTGACTCCCCCAAGTAGTGTTTCATTTTAATTCTCTCTGCTTGTACTAGCTCTGTTT
This sequence comes from Macrotis lagotis, assembly GCF_037893015.1. NCBI lineage: Eukaryota > Metazoa > Chordata > Mammalia > Peramelemorphia > Peramelidae > Macrotis > Macrotis lagotis. The sequence continues at coordinate 169,883,736 of NC_133660.1, forward strand.
TCCCAAAGCATGTAAAGTTTCTTTAACAATTTTTGGTTTCCATGATTGAATGCTATTTGGGGAGCAACCAGATATTGTCACCAGTGGATTCTGTCCTTTGATGAGATCACTAAGCTTCTAGTTTTCCTAACCAAAGATAATGTTTCAGAACAATGACAGCTTGAATCAGAAAATCTTACTATCTATGTGAATCTCAAGATAACCCTGCTATTAGTTATAGTCATGGGACTTCTAGATTACAATAATCCTCTTTTTTTGTTGTTTTTTGTACATTAACAATGGGGATGACTTCAGGGATTCTCTTTCAATCCCTAACATCCTCTCTTCACATTATAGCATATCACTCTCTCACCTAGATTCAATAGGTACAGGGCTCCCCCCTGAATATAAGTATTAACAGCCATCACAATTTTAGTTAAAATTAAACAAATAAAAAACTATATAATCTGGTTTTAGAGACCCCACTTATAGAGCAGTGTCTCCATGATTTTGAGATCTTCTTGTCAGGACAACATTCTAGCCTTTTTCTGATCAAAGACTATATACATATATATATATATGTATATACATATATATATGTATATACATATATATATGAATATCATTTGTCTGATAAAATGTGACTCTAAAGTATTCTTAATTCTCAACCCAGCTACAATATTACCTTGTTTAGCTACTCAGAAAAGTTCTCCGTGCCTGTTTCCCTGTGTTAGTTATGATTATGAGACCCCACAATGACCTTTCAGAAACACCATTGAATAATCCTATACTTATATGTCTTGATGGCTTTACTTTTATGGGAGATGGCAAGTGGGTCTCAGTCACTGCAAAAGTTTCTGACCAAGGAAGTCTTGAGGCAACCACTCTGCCACCTAACCTCAATGTATAAGCTGTTAAATTTATGGTGCTCTCACAAGCTTGCCATCTGGCTGGCAGACCAAGGGCTGGCAGACCATCTATACTGACTCTTGCTATGTTTTTGGAGATTTTTGCAGCATCAGGATGCTATGGTTGCAGAGTGATATGTTGACATTCTCTGGTAAGAGTAACAAAAATTACAACCCATCAGTGAACACCTCTCTGCCTCTCTGCCTTGCTAACCCCTCAATGTCTATTGTCCTGCCCACACTAATGGTACTGACTCAGTTCAAGAGGTAGTGATTACTTTTCTCCTTGGGGTCTACATATGTGTTTTCATCTATTGTCATTCCTGATAATTTCAACTTCCCTCTATCTTACAATGACTCTGAAATTGCAAAGTGGAAATAGCACTTTTATGCCAAGTTTATGCCTGGGATCTTGATGACTGAAAAAGCCAAACCACACCTACCTCAGGGTTTCTATAATCAAGAATATCCATCATCACTAAGGGGTGAGATATGTTGTTACACAATCAATGGCTTATATGAAGAAGAGGGTCCTCCTTCAGATTACCTTGGTTGCTGTATATATTTGAGCATTCTATCCTACTTGCAAGATATTTAATCAACATGTATTCTATATCTTTGCTTTTGAGGGCTGCCCTCTAGTTTATAATCCTGAACACTTACAAATTGATTTCATATGCATAACTAAATCTGTTCACTCTAAGGTTAGTGCTGTTTTTCTCTATGTCTAGGACTAAACTTAGTTCATTTGTTGGATCAAGTTGTTTTAGGTTCTAAGGCCACAGCAAGTTTCATGGCTAAAATTCTTCACAAAGAAATTGTGGGAACTTCTGGGGTAGAGCCAAGATGGCTGTGTGAAGCTAGCATACTCTTAGTGCTTTTTCCAATACAACCATAGATGAAACCTCCATACCTTAAAGTCTCTAGACCATTAAATTACAGACGTCACCAACAAAAAAGAGTGAAACAAGTTCTTAACTCAAGAAATCATGCAGGATCTTCAGTATGGATATTTCTCTTCAGGGTTAAGGGAGAAATACAGCCCAAAGTGGGAAATTTAGCACAAGGTGGGAAAGCAGGAAAGCCAACAGGAGGTTTTAGTCACTGCATAGCTTAAGTTTCAACACAGTAAGCCAGCCTGATAGCAGGTCAAGTAGGAGGGTACTAATCCTGGACAAATTCCAAGAGCTGAAAATGCTGGAGCAGCCGAGAGGACTGGATTGGGAACAAACCACTGCATAGGCAAAGCACAGACATTAGGGAGGAAAAAAAACCTCTGCATAAGCAACACCTGGGCTGCATAGTTAACATTTTGACAAATAATAAGCCAGGGACCAGATCCTGGCCCCAGCACAAAATACTTGGCCCTATATTCCCTATACCTGAAGAGTAAAATTCGAATATCAAAATGAGCAAAATAAAAAAGGGAGGTATGCTATTAATCATAGATAAGGATGATAAAAATGCCATCTCAGACGAAGAACGCAGTGACACATTACCTACATGTGAAGTCTCAAAAGAATTTAAGAATTTACCTCAAATCCAAAGCCTCATGAAAGAGCTTAAAAATGATATTTTTTCATTTTAAAGATTTTATTTATTTTGAATTTTACAATTTTTCCCCTAATCTTACTTTCCTCCCCCATCCCCACAGAAGGTACTTTACCAGTCTTTATATTGTTTCCATGGTATACATTGATCCAAATTGAATGTGATGAGAGAGAAATCATATTTTTAAGATAAAGCAAATGAGATAGCAAGATTAGACAATAAGATATCAGATTTTTTCTAAATTAAAGGTAATAATCCTTGGCCTTTATTCAAACTCCATAGTTCCTTCTCCATATGGAGATGGTATTCTCCATCTGTAAAACCTCAAAATTGTGGCAAAATTACTGCACTGAAGGAATGAGCAAGTCCATCAAGGTTGATCATCACCCCCATGTTGCTGTTAGGGTGTACAATGTTTTTCTGGTTCTGCTCATCTCACTCAGCATCAGTTCATGCAATTCCCTCCAGGCTTCCCTGAATTTCTGTCTCTCCTAGTTTCTAATAGAACAATAGTGTTCTATGACATACATATACCAAAGTTTGCTAAGCCATTCCCCAATTGAAGGACATTTACTTGATTTCCAATTCTTTGCCACCACAAATAGGGCTGCTATAAATATTTTTTGCACTAGCAATGTTTTCACTGTTTTTCATCATCTCTATAGTACCAGTAGTGGTACTATACAATACCCAGTAGTGGTATTTCTGGATCAAAGGGTATGCACATTTTTGTTGCCCTTTGGTCATAGTTACAGACTGCTCTCCAGAAAGGTTGGATGGGTTCACACCTCCACCAAAAATGTATTAGTGTACCAGATTTCCCTCAACCCTTCCAACAACAATGATTGCCTTTTCTTGTCATATTGGCCAGTCTGAGAGGTGTATAGTGGTATCTCAGCCATGCTTTAACTTGCATTTCTCTAATAAGTAATGATTTAGAGCAATTTTTCATATGACTAAGGATTGCTTTGTTCTCCTCATCTGAAAATTGCCTTTACATATTATTTGACCATTTATCAAGTAGGGAATGGCTTCTTTTTAAAATAAAAAAAAAATTTGACTCAGTTCTCTGTATATTTAAGAAATGAGGCCTTTGTCAGAAACATTAGTTGTAAAGATTGTTTCCCAGTTTACTACATTTCTTTTACTCTTGGTTACAGTGGTTTTGTCTGTACAAGCTTTTTAATTATTGTAATCAAAATCATCTAGTTTGTTCTTAGTGATGTTCTCTACCTCTTCCTTAGCCATAAACTACTTCACTTTCCATAGATTTGATGGGTAAACTACTCGTGATCTTCTAGTTTGCTTATAATAATGTTTTTTATGTCTAAATCCTGGATCCATTTTGATCTTACCTTGGTATAAGGTGTGAGGTGTTGGTCTAATCTAAGTTTCTTCCATACTAATTTCTAATTTTTCCAGCAGTTTTTATCCCAGTAGCTGGTCTCTTTGGGTTTGTCAAATAGCAGATTACTGTAATTGTTTCCTACTAATGCACCCAGTCTATTCCACTAGTCTACCACTCTATTTCTTAGCAAATATCAGACAGTTTTGAAGACGAATGCTTTATAATATAATTTTAGATTTGGTAGGGCTAAGCCATCTTGTTTTGCACTTTTTGCATTGAATCCCGTGAAATTCTTGACTTTTATTTCTCCATATGAATTTAGTTAGCACTTTTTCTAACTCATTAAAGTAATTTCTTTTTTGAATTTTGATTGGTAAACTAAAAAAGTAGTTTAGTTCTGCTAGACTTGTCATTTTTATTATATTAGCTTGACCTATCCACAAGCAGTCAATGTTTGTCTAGTTATTTAATCTGATTTTATTTGTGTGAGAAGTGTTTTGTAATTGTTTTCAAAAAGTTTATGCCTTACAAATAGACTCCCAGGTATTTTATATTTTCTGAGGTTACTTTGAATGGGATTTCTCTTTAAAGTTGCTAATTGTTTCCAGTAGTTTTTTTTCAATGATTTCTTGGGATTCTCTAGGTATGCCATCATGTCATCTACAAAGAGTGAGAGTTTTGTCTCCTCCTTCCCTATTCTAATTCTTTCAATTTTTTTTTCTTCTTTATTGCTGAGGCTAACATTTCTAATATGATATTGAATAGTAGTGGTGATAATGGGCATCCTTGTTTCACCTCTGATCATATTGGGAATGCCTCTAGCCTCTCCCTATTGATTATAATGCTTGCTGATGGTTTCAGATAGATACTGCTTATTATTCTAAGGAACAGCCCACTCATTCCTACACTCTCAGTAGTAGGAATGGGTGATGTATTTTGTCAAAAGCTTTTTTAGCATCTATTGATATAATCATGTAATTTCTGATAGGTTTGTTGCAGATTTAGTTAATTATACTAACAGTTTTCCTAATATTGCTCCAGCCCTGTATTTCTGGGATAAATCCTACTTGATCATAATATATTATCTTAGTGATAACTTGTTGTAATCTTTTTGCTATGATTTTATTTAAGATTTTTGCATCTATATTCATCAGGGAGATAGGTCTATAATTTTCTTTCTCTGTTTTAACTCTTCCTGGTTGAGGCATCAGCACAATGTTGGTGTCATAGAAAGAGTTAGGCAGAGTTAGATCTTTACTTATTTTTCCAAAGAGTTTATACAGAATTGGAACCAATTGTTCTTTAAAAGTTTGGTAGAATTCACTTGTGAATCAGGCCCTGGAGATTTTTTCCTTAGGGAGTTCAATAATGTTGAATTTCTTTTTCTGAGATAGAGTTGTTGAGGTATTTAATTTCCTCTTCATTTAACCCAGGCAACTAGTATTTTTTGTAAATATTCTATTTCACTTAGATTGTCAAATTTATTGGCATAGACTTGGGCAAAATAACTCCAATTACTTAAATTTCCTCCTCATTTATTTTCCATTTAGGATACTAGCAATTTGGTTTTCTTCTTTCTTTTTTTTAATCAAATTGACCAGAGGTTTATCAATTTCATTGGTTTTTTTTCATAAAACCAACTCTTGCTTTTATTTATTGATTTGATAGTTTTTTGCCTTCAATTTTATTAATTTCTAATTTAATTTTTAGAATTTCTAATTTGTTGTTTAATTGGGGGGAGTTTAATTTGATCTTTTTCTAATATTTTAGTTGTATATTTAGTTTATTGATTTCCTCTTTCTCTAATTTTTTCATGTAAGCATTTAAAGATATAATATATACCCCGATAGCCACCTTAAGAGTATCCCCTAGGTTTTGGTATGTTTTTCATTATTGTCATTATGTAAAATGACATCATTATTTCTGTACATAATTTTTTGTTTGATCCACACATTCTTTAAAATGAGCTTATTCAGTTTCCCATTAGTTCTGGATCTATTTCTCCCTGGCCCAATTTTGCATATGATTTTTATTGCATTTTGATCTGAGAAAGATTTATTTACTACTTCTGCTTTTCTGCAATTGATTATTAGGTTTTTATGCCCTAGTACATGGTCAATTTTTGCGTAAGTGCCATGTACTGCAGAAAAAAATGTATATATTCCTTTCTGTCCCCATTCAATTTCTTGCATAAGTCTATCATGTCTAGGTTTTCTAAGAATCTATTTACCTCCTTAACTTCTTTCTTGTTTATTTTATGATTCAATTTATCTAAATCTGAGAGCAGGAGGTTGAGGTCTCCCACTAGTAGAGTTTTGCTTTCTATGTCTTCCGGTAGTTCTTTCAACTTTGCTTTAAAAATATTTTTAAATTCAAAGAAGAGAGGAAGAAGAAAAATGTAGAAAGGAAATGAGTGCCATGCAAGAGAATTATAAAAAACTGAAGAAATCCACTCCTTTAAAAGTAAAAGCAACCAACTAGAAAAGGAATACAAATCATCAGAAAGTAAAAATAACCAACTGGAAGAGGAAACCTACTCATTTAAAAGTAAAATTAACTAACTGGCAAAGGAAACAAAATGCTAACTGAAAAAGTAGAACCCTAAATATTAGAATTGTACATATAGACATTAATGGCTCTATGAGACACCAACATTCCATCAAACAAAACCAAAAGACTGAAACAATAGAAGAAACTGTAAAATAACTTTTAGAAAAAAGAAACAATCTGGAAAATAGATCCAGAAGAGATAATTTATAAATTATTAAATCTACCTGAAAACCTCGATCAAAAAAAAAAAAGCCTGGAAAGTACCTGTCAGGAAATTATCATGGAAAACTGCCCTAATATCCCAGAATAAGAAGACAAAATAGTCTTTGAATTAATACACATAAACAGAGTACCCTTAGAATAAACCTACAAGGCATATTGTAGTCAAATTCTGAAATTCTCAACTAAAGTTTAAAAATACTACAAGTAGCCAAAAGGAAGCAATTTACATACCAAGGAAGAACTTATCAGTTTCAACATTAAAGGACTAGAGAGTCTGGTATATTACAATCCAAGGACCTTGGATTACGATAAAAAAATTAATTACTCTCAAAATTCAGTATATCTTTTTTAGAAGGAAAATGGATTTTCAACAAGAAAGAACACTTCCAAAATTTTCCAATAAAAAGACAAGAAATGAGAATTTGTTTTTAGATTTTTGCAAGTCAAATGGGCTTAAGTGGCTTGCCCAAGGCCACACAGCTAGATAATTATTAAGTGACTGAGGCCAGATTTGAACTTAGGTACTCCTGACTACAGGGCCAGTGCTCTATCCACTGTGCCACCTAGCCACCCCTGAAGAGAAAATTTGATCTTCAAATACAAGACTCAAAAAGATGCATAAAAAGGTAAATAAAGAGGGGGGGGGGAGTCTCTAGTCAAGAACATCAAACTGAATAGATCCCAGTAAGGGTTGATAATACTTGAAACTCTTGAGAATTGTATTTTTTAAGGAGAGTTAAAAGAATTATGCTAAAAGAAAAGGTTCTGGGTGTAATAAGTTCTAATGAAAATTTAAAATAATTACAATCTTTGTGCTAGGATATTGGTTTAAATGAGTTATGAATTGGTATATTGACCACAAGAATTGGGATTGTTCGTAGAGGAAATGGATAAAAATACTGCTGCCTGGTTCAACTTAAAGCACTTGGATAAATTATTCACACATGAACGCTGTCCTTCATATTGTTTCATAGTATTTTTATTGTGTTTTTTTAACTCATTTGTTGTCCTTTTCCCCGGTCTACCCCCTTTAAAGGAATTGGGGAAATAACAATGCTATAAGCAGTCTCCATAGGAAGGATGGTCACGTATTCTATCATCTTAGAACAAATGGGTCCCATGGTTGCTGAGTTTGTTATATCCATCAGAGTAACTCTGATCAAAATGTGATACTCCCTGTTAGTGAAAAAGACTTTCCTCCACAATCGGAAGAATATGCTGATTCTGAGTATCCTAAAATATCACTTTTGAAAAGGGGCTTTTATGCCCTTTGCTTTAGTCATTTTTTTTGTATTAATGACCCTAGAAGAAAAATAGAAGATACCTAACCAAAACCAATATCACTGACCCAACTTTATAAGAAATAAGTTATTTTCAGAGTTAATGAGAACTTAACTGAAAATTTTAATCACTTATAGTTGCCACTCTCCTTTCAAGTTTTTCTTTTCTGTGTTGCCAAGAAGCAAGGTCATAATGACACTGTAGATTTAGGGGAAAAAACCTGAAGGTCTATAGATTGACTTTTACTTTTCCTGATATTATCAAAGGAAACTCTTCTTTACCTGTGCTAAAACTTGTCTCTTAATTGAGATAAGAGACAAAAAACATCAATGTATTTCATCAGTCAATCCTACTTATAATGTCTCTTGCTATATACCAAGCTTAGTACAAATTAATAAGAAGAGAATAATCAAACCTTTGGAGAAATTAAACATCCTCCGTTAAATGTTTTTTAAGGACTAGTAACTCCAGGGCAATTTTTTTTTTATTTATGATGATAAAGCTTAATTTTCATTTTCCCTGGATTACTTTGGAACATGAGATTTCCTGTTTGGCACCACCAGTATCATTCTGTAATCATGCTATAGGGCTACTGGAAAAAATTTTGAGAGTTTTATGATTTCAATTTCAAAACAAAAATAAGATGATCTCTAGTAGAGATGTGGTAACAATTGAAAAGATGGGCAGGGGATGAAGTTTCTCTGTCCTTGTTTCCATTATGTTTGAATTGCAGCACTAGAGTAGGCTGCTAGAAGCATCTCATTTGGAATTGAGAAACTTGCCCAGATCCCACATGAATCCATCCCTTCCCTCAAAATAAAGATAGATTCTTTAGTACAAATGGTCTTACAGAGCTATATGAGTCCTGTGCTATCATCAGTCAATCTTGTTCCTATCTTAACTGATCAGGTAAAATCATGATAAGCCTTCAGAGAATCCAATAGGTGATAATATAAATACAACTGCTTAAACCAAATGATTCCTCCTGTTTCTCTTGGTTGCAGGGAAATGACATTAGTTACTTTAGATAAGTAGGTTCTCTTCACTTTGTGAATCGCTATTATTTTAGGTTATGTATTAATTATAATAAATCATATAAAAGGATGCTTCCTTTTGGACTTGATTTGGTTTGTGTAACTGATAATGAGCATATAGAAACATTATAAATTTTCACTTTAGATAGTAATCCATGAGGGCAAGGGAATAAGGATCATAATGGGGAACTGTGAGAAGCAGACTGATTCTATTTTGTGAATAATCTCCATTTTGAATCATTACTTTAAATCACCCAATTTCGGGGAATTCCAGCAGTTTGCTCACCCTCTCCTAATTTGGTAATTCCCAAGTCTATATTACAATAAATCACCTAATTATATTCCTTGTAGTAAAAGATGAATATTAATAGTCCTTTTACTTAAGCATATTTGTCTTATACTTCAAGGAATATATTGCTATACTTGTTATAACAAAATTCTGGAACCTTTTATGTGATAGAAAAGTATCAGAAACATGGTATGTTTCCATCTATTGGGGAATAACTAAACAAATTATGATGTATGAGTGTAATGGAATATTAATGTGTGGAATATTTATGTGATAAAAGTAAGAGAAATTTGAAGAATACGGAGAAACATGAAAGGATTTATTTCATAGGTCAGTAAGAGTGATTAGTGCAGCCAAATATGATGATGTTTGTCCTTTGATCTTGACAAAAATATGAAATTAAGAAGGTGATACCATGTCAAGCAAATGAATAGAATTTGAGTGAGGGGACGCTGTGCCAGGTAACCAAGATCGCTTTCTCTCCTGAAGTCATCTAGATCCATAACCAGTTATGAATCAGAGTGATTGAAGATCTGTTGGGATGTAAGGCAATCAGGGTTAAATGATTTGCCTAAGGTTACATAGATATTTGAGTCAAATATCTGAAGCAAGATTTGATCTCAGGTACTTGACTCTTGGACTGGTGCTCTATCCACTGTACCACCTATCTATCCCATTAGATGGACACTTTTGAAGCCACAGTTATCTATTTTAGAAATATCATGATTATTAAATAAACAAAAATATAATGCTAATAGTGTATTTGTAACATTAATAGGGTGTTTAGATCAGTGCATTCTGTAGTTGCTATGAAAAATAAATTGAGTATAGACTGTAAACAGGAATTGGTTAACAAAATAGTTGATACTATGCTAATCCCTATAATATTGAGTGATAGATAGACACCCATAATTTACTTATGCTTGTTCCTTCCTTTCTGTGACCATTTATGTTCATGGAAACAACTCAGATAAGCAGAAATATATGGCAAGAGTCTATAATGATACTTAAATTTAACCATTTCTAATGTAAACATCTACTCTGACAAAATGGTACTTAGGAAAACAAATATATGAAACATTACCAGATTTTTTCCATATAGAATAATATTCTACTTCATTTCTTTATTCCATGTTAATGCGACTTTTAAAAATTTCATGACTCTTCTTCAGAAAGTCTTCCAGTGATGATACCTTATTACACTCATACTCTCTTAACTATAATTCTCCTATATTATAGACAGCAAAACTCTTCTACATTTTACTCTTATTTCGTATTTCCACTTGCTTTTTGTACTTACATCTTATTTTTGAATATATATTAAAACTAACAATAAGGACATATCTTCTACTTTAATTTTAAATCTTATCACGCTTATCCCAAACTCTACCCTAACAGTATAGTTCTGTGAGTGCAATAGCTACTATATATTCTTTAAAAGAAAGAATGAAGCAAAACTAAGTTGACTGTGCATCTAGAAATATGATGCAGTCTTGTAACTTCATTAGACGAAACATTTTCTTATAATTTAGTTATAGGAATAATCTATTGATACAAGCTTTATTTTTGTTTCATTTTCCTTTTTTAATAATCTTTTGGATTATTATTTCAGGGAAAGTTTTGATGCAAATTTATACATATTAATTAATTCAAAAAGGTAAATAAGTAAGCTGCAGAATAAGTGCTTTCCAAACCAGCATGAGGAATACAGCTGAATGACCAATTCCTCATCCATTTCAGAGAAGCAGGATAAACTCTAGACTTCCAACGATGAATAGAAATTACTCAATGTACATGCTATCATTCTGCTATATTTTGCCCCAGCAACACAAACTATCACTATTATCTTAATGTTATTTATGATAGCTAGTTATTTAAATAAGGGTAGTATCAATTTTCTTCATTCAAAATAAAATTCTGAATTTTAAATATTTGTTAAACAGTGATATAATTTTTTCAACCAGTTGTGGGTTCTAATTTAATATAGTGCAGGAATTATACATTGCACAGAATTTCTGTTTTCTATGAAACTTAATGATAGTTTTTAATGAAAGTTCTCTAGTTTGTGTTAATTTGCTTATGCATCCATCTATACATTAAACATCCAACTAATCCATTAATTAAAAATTAAATTATAACTACAGAATGCCTTGCACAGCATAGCCTTCACTTTCATAAATATTATTGTACAAATTATGCCACCAATTACTTGGTTTATTGGCATGATCCTCTTCAATGCCAAAGGATGACTCGTTGTACCAAGCTCAATGCTAGATATTGTGGATTAAAATTTAAAAAAAAAATGAGAGCCAGGAACCTGCTTTTAAAGCAATTTCCAACTTGATTAAGGTAACATCATCAATACCTATCAAAATTTATTGATGAAGAAATATATAAAAACATGTGTGTGTGTCTTTATATTTACATAATAAAATAGAGAAGAAAAAGTAAATAAGGGCTACAATGGTGAGGGAACAATTAGACAGCTAATGGGTAGAAAGATTTTTCAGGTTGGGAAATAACAAAGACAGAAAGAATGTGGCATATCTAAGGAAAAATAAAGTGGCAGGTCTAATTGGTGCAAAGGGCTCAAGTGGGGCGGCTAGGTGGTGCAATGGATAGAGCACCAGCCCTGAAGTCAGGAGTACCTGAGTTCAAATTCAGCCTCAGTTACTTAATAATTACCTAGCTTTGTGACCTTGAGGAAGCCACTTAAACCCATTTGCTCTGTAAAAAAAAAAAGAACTAAACTAAAAAAAAATTTTAAAAAAGAAAAGGGCTCAAGCTGAGAGCAATGACAGATGTGACTAAATAGTTTCAATGATACAGTGGATGGTATTGACTTTGTCAATATGGACACCTGAGTTCAGATCCTCTTTCGGTTATTTACTCTCCTTATGTTCTCAGGCAAATCATGCAACCTTGATAAGCCCTAGTTATCTCATGTGCAAAGTGCAGATATCTTCCTAATGTCTATTTCAGTGAGGCAGATTATCATTCTGCTATATTTTTCCCCAGCAACACAAACTATCACTATTATCTTAATGTTATTTATGATAACTAGTTATTTAAAGAAGGGTAGTATCAATTTTGATTAGATTGATTAGAGCATTATATCTAAAGTTAGGAATATTGCTTAGCAGTTGTTTCAGTCATGTCCAACTCTTCCTGACCCCGATCAGGACTTTCCTGGTAAAGATACTGAGATGTATTGCTACTTTCCTCTCCAGTTCATTTTACAGATGAGGAAACTGAGACAAACTGGTTTAAGTGACCCAGTCTAGTGTTGCTCTACTAGAAAGTGTCTGAGACCAGATTAGAAGTCAGAAGTATGTGTCTTCTTAATTGTAGGCCAGGTATTCTATTCACTAAGTCATCTAACTTCTCAAAAATAACTGAGTTCAATCCAGAACCAGAAGTGTCTGGGTGACTGTGGTCAAGTCACTTAGCCTCTATTTGCATCTGTTTGCTCAATCATAAAATAGAGATAATAAGAGTACCAACTTCATATGATTGTTAAGAGGATCAAATGAGATAATAATTATAAATCACTTAGAAGACTTCCTTGAATATTGTAGATTCTCTATCCTTTCTTCCTCTTTCCCCACCTTGGGACAATTTGAAGATTAAGTGAAAAATAACATGCAAAAGGTTTGCAAAATTTAAAACACTGTATAGATGTAAACAATTATTAATGAAAGCCTGAGAATAAAAGAAATCTTGAGGAAAGAAAATATTTTGGTGGAAGCTATCAAGAAGTTCATTTGTACCTTACTATTCCTCTTTGAGTTGGTGAATTTGATATAGGATATTGTTGCTGTTACTGCTACTGTTATCATTTTTTTAGTTATGTCTAAATCTTCATGCATTCTCCATTTGCAATGAGCATATAATACTTCTTTATTTAATCCATGAATCATTTTGTATTATTATGTCAAAATCCTTGACAAAAGAAAAATGAATGTTTTGGTATAAAAAGTACTGGACTGGGAGACAAAAGGTTCTGAATTTGGCCTTTCTCTATAATATGTCTTCAGTTCTTCTAGTGGTTGAGTAACATCTCTTGGTCTTAGTTTTCTTGACTACAGTAATGGAATTTAACTAGTAATGGAATTTAACTAACTTCCAGTCCCCTAACAGTTTAATTTCTTTACAAAATGAAGTACATCAATTTATTGGAACTGTGTTCAATAGATAGATAGATAGATAGATAGATAGATAGATAGATAGATAGATAGATAGATAGATAGATATACTTCCTGGAGTTGCCTTACCTGAAATCTCATCTCATTTTTTTCTTTTTCTTTCTTTTATAAGAAATTATTGCTATGAAGACCTACTAGGTATAGTCCAAAAGAAATTATAAGACTATCTTCCCCTCAGAAAAAGTACTAGCTGGTATGCAAGATAATATTCCTTTCTACCAGTAGATTTTCCAGGACTGGGGAGTGGAATGAGGATATATACCTTTTGTCTTTCTAAACTGGTATTAAAATCTAATAACCAATTCTAAAATTAACAAGCCCCCAAAACAGATGCATCTATGATTATAGAAAAATACTTTTTAAATTAGTTTTTAAGACAAATAAGATATTACATCTATATCATTTTAATTATAAACTTCAGAAAGATATACCTTTTATTGCCACTTTGTTTCTGGATTATCAAAGTATAATTTATTATACTATACTCTCCAAAAGCTATATTGAAGTACCTGAGAATCATACCTAACTACATGCCTAAAAATGTGACTCAAATTATCTGAGAGAGCATAACCAAATATCTGCTTGGCAAAGGAATACTGAGTATTGTTGAAAGTCAACAGAAATGTTTCAGCATAAAGGTAACTTTCTTCATAAGGGTAAATAATTCGTATTTTATTCAGTTTTACTTTTCATTGGAATGAGAATCTAATTTGCATTTACTTTGCCTTTATCCCTCTAAAAATATTATCACTAGCAGACAGAGAAGAAAAAAGAAAAAGAGACCTGAATTGAAATGAACTGTTTATAGAGTAACTCTGAGAATTTAGTCTCTTCTATGTTGCTGTCAAGTTCCATGTTGATGTTAATATTTTATGAAGGAGAAACAGATGTAGTCAAGAATCATTAAAGTTGAAAAATTAAGAAAATATTGGTGTTGTGAATTATAAAGAAACCCCCACATAACTGTATAGCATACTTGTGGGGGAACCACAATAAAAATCAAAACCCTTCTCTTAAATTGTAATGTAAAGGGAAATAAATTACTTTCTTTTTTGGTTTGTCTTTTTTTCTTTATTATACACCTATTTACTGAAGGAAGGCAATTTGGTTTATTTACATAGTAATGTTTTTGGAATGAAGACTGTCAAATTATAGCAGAAGTGTTTACAATGACTCTATTTTTGTTGGAGGGGGACATGGGTTTTATCTATTTTTCTCTATAGACTTCACAGAGTAAACAACACCTAACAGAATGACTTGCATGTAGTTTCAATACTAAAAAAATGTTGCTGAATGAGTGAATGAATATGAATCAATGTGAACAAAAATGAAACGTGTTAACCTGAAAGACCTTGTTTTTAGAGCAATGGTTCTTCAATATTTATATGTATCATGAACCCCTTTACAAGCTTATGTGCCCTTTCTCAGAATAATATTTTAAATGCATAAAATAAATCACATAAGCTTACAAAGGAAATCAATTATATTGAAATACAATTAAAATGTTTGTAAAGTTCAAGGACCCCAGGTTAAGAACATTTATGTTAATGTTAGAATGATTAATTTAAATATGTACACTAGACTTGCTCTTTTATTTGCATTCTAGGAATAATAATGAAGAACAGTTCTAGAGACTTCCTGTGGGACACTCTGCTTCCAATAATCCCATTGTGCTTCCAGGTTCTTTTGATTATTTGTTTTTTTCCAACCAGTTGGCATGTTAACTAGACAGGAAAAGAAATAAAGAATCATAGATTTAGAACTGTAAAGAACCTTAGAGGTCATCTAGTCCAACTTCTTCATATTTTACAGAAGGGGAATTTTTTTCTTAAAGATTTCAAGTTCCTTGTCCAAGGTCATATAGGTCAAATTAGTGTCATATCCAGGAATCAAACTGTTCTGGTTCTCTGACTCCATATATGATACTGAAAATTAAACAAAGTTTTCTGGTAAGAAATAGATAATGAAGGAGATGAGGAAATAACAGTTAAGACAGGAAAGGAGATCAGATATCTACCTGAAGACTGAATAGTAACATTCCCTGTCTATAAGTCAAATCTTTAGATAATCTATCTATATGCCAGATATATTATACATACATATACATACTTATATGTATTTATATAATCAAAAATATAATATTAGGTTGTTTTGGTGTATATACGTGCATATAGTTTTGGTGTAGAAATGAATATATACATCAGTCATTTCGCCTACAAATCATGCTTTGACATCATACAATACCCTGGATTTTAACAATATTTTATCAATATATTTCATACATATACATATAACAACAAACATTTACATGGAGGGTTGCCTTTATGCATTAATCAATGTCAAAGCCCTTCTGAGAATTATATGAACATTTAAATTTCATTTCAAAACATTTCCTGAGCTGATAAAAGTACAGTATCCCTGAGTTTTCTTTTAGTAGTTAGTGAATCCAAAAGATTACAATTTCTCATTATAAAAGGAAGGAAAATAAATGAAGATTATTTTTTAAAACTGTACAAAATATCTACCTAAGGACTTTCTGTCTACAGTGCACTGTATTCTTATAGGCAACACAAATGATTATAAAATATAGTCTCTGACCTCATGATTCATATAATTTGGAAGAAAAAATAAACACATGAATTATCAAACAACATTTTTGGTACAGCTCTGTGATATCTTCAATAAGTGAATTTATTCTTCTAATACAGGTGTCAATTCATTTATAAAATTATCTGAGAGTAAAGGCTCAAAGACATAAAGTGTCTATTGCCATTAATTCATTTTTGTTTTTCTTTAGTCATATGGGACTTTTTGTGAACTCATCTGGGGTTTCCTTTACTAGAGTGCTTTCCTACTTCCTTCTACAGATCATTTTATAGATGAGAAAACTGAGGCAAACAGGATTAATTGATTTCTCCTAGGTCACACAGTAAATCTGATGTAGGATCTGAATAAAGCTTTTTTCTGACTCCAGATCCAGTGTTCTACATACTGTAGCACCTAATTATCCCATTATTTTGATAAACATTTATTAAGCACTTCTATGTACTGTGCTAAAAATCCCAGAGTTTAAAAAAGGGGGTCAAAAGATAGTCTCTGATCTCAAGGAGTTTATAATCCAATGTCATACTTTCAGTATGAGCCAGAGATAGAACTGATGACTTTGTTATCACCATGTCATAACAAAGACAACAGAATTTTTTTGTGAACAACAGTAGGATAACTTCTCTTGGAATTCTCTGAAATCCTTGTGAACTTGATGTCTTACAAGATTCTGAATTTCTAAAAAAATAGGAACAGATGAATGGATGATCAGTTTGGTCATAACTTTAATCATATTTTATGCCATGCTGCTGCCTTTGAAATTGGTAATGCATGGTATCTGTGATAACTCCTCCTTCCCATTTACCAACTGTTGTGCTAAAAAAAAGGAATTCTTTTATACATTTATAAATCTTATCCTTCAGACCATTCATTGCATAAAATATTTTAAATTACTAAAAGCCAACTATCCAAGTGCACACATTAATGTCTTACTATACCAAAATTCACAAAATAAAGCAATAATATAGATTGATTTTTTGTTTTTTGTTTTGCTTTTTGCAAGGCAATGGGGTAAAATGACTTGCCCAAAAGTCAGACAGCTAGGTAATTATTAAGTGTCTGAGGCCAGGTTTGAACTCATGTCCTCCTGACAGTGCTGGTGCTCTCTGCACTGCACCACCTAGCTACCCCAAATGATAATACTGGAAAAATATATATTCAAGAAATTAACTCAAATATGATCACTTTCAATAATAATTTTATACTAAACTCCTCTTCCATATGGACAGAGCATGGGATTTGAAATAGTTAAGGAAACCTAATTTTAGTCTTGGTCTGAGATGTTTAGTAACTGAATGATCCTTCAAAACTCAATCAGTTGGTGATTGAAAATAATAATAGCACCCATCTTTTCAGATGTTTATGATAATCAAAAGAGATACTATATAAAGCTCTTTCAAACATTTCAAATTAAAATTTTATTTTATTTCAGTGCTCTATCCTTATATCCTCTTCCACCCCCCTTCTCTCCCACTTTAGATTTTTTAAAGCTCTTTTTATAAATACATACAATCAAGTAAAAGAAATTTCTGTATTGGCCATGTCCTTCTCCAAAAAAGATGTCCCAAACTATACTTTTACCCATTACCTCTCTAGAAGGAGGTGAATAGCATGTTTCACTTTAAGTCCCCTGGAATCATAGTTGGTCATTGTGCTGACATGAGTTAAGTCATTGGTATTTTTAATATTATTTTATTGTATGCATTGCCTTCCTGGTTTTGAGCATTTCAATCTCCATCAACTCATTTTTTCCCAGATTTCTCTCAAACCATTCCTTTTCTAATTTCTTACCTCCTTCTACAGATCATTTTATAGATGAGGAAACTGAGGCAAACAGGATTAAGTGATTTGTCCTGGGTCACACAGTCAGTAAATCTGATGTAGGAACTGAATAAATATCTGAACATAGTATAACATGTTTGGTTTTTCTCTAAATGATAGGCATCATTCTTTGTTTCTAATCATTTGTTTGACACACTGAAAGCAAATATTAGAAATAATTTTGAACATATGATTCCTTTTCCTTTTACTTTGAAGTCTTTGGAGTATGTACTTAGTAGTGTTATCATTGGATCAAGGGCTATGCGCTTAATGCTTTATGGATATAATTCCAAATTATTTGGCAGTTCCATGCATCAAGAGTACACCAGTAGACCTGCTTTTCTTGAAACTTTTCAATCTTATGTGTGTGAGGCAGAAATTCCTCATTGTTTTAGTTTGTATTTCTCTAATTCTTAATGATTCAGTTTTTTATTAAAGCTATTGATCACTTAGATTTTGTTCCACTGAAAAGAGTCTATTTTCTTTCTTTGACAGTCTTTTTAAAATAAAAGAAAGATTTTTATTTACTTTGAATTTTACAATTTAGGCCCTAATCTTGCTTCCCTCCTGAACCATCCACAGAGGGCAGTCTGTTAGTCTTTCCATTGTTTCCACGGTATATAATGATCCAAACTGAATGTGATGAGAGAGAAATCATATCCTTAAGGAAGAAACATAAAATATAAGAGATAGCAAATTACACAAGGTAAGTTTTATTTGATATTAAAGGCAATAGTCTGTGGTCTTTGTTCACACTCCACAAATCTTTCTTTGGATACAGATGGTTTTTGCCATTGGATATATTCCAAAATTGTGCATGATTGTTGCACTGATGGATTGAGCAAGTCCATTAAGGTTGATCTTCACCCTCATTGCTGTTAGGGTGTACAATACTCTTCTGATTCTGCTCATCTCACTCATCATCAGTTCATGCAAATTTTTCCAGGTTTCTCTGAATTCCTCTCCCTCCTAGTTTCTAATAGAATAATAGTGTTCCATGGCATACATATAGCACAACTTGTTAAGCCATTCCCCAGTTGAAGGTCATTCACTTAATTTCCAATTCTTTACCACAAGATTGCCTTGATTTCCTCATCTGAAAATTGCCTTTGCATATCTTTTGGACATTAATCAATTGGGGGCTTGTATTTTTGAAAATTTGACTCAGTTCTCTGAATATTTTAGAAAAGAGTCCTTTTTTCAGAAATACTAGTTGTAAAAATTGTTTCCCAATTTACTATATTTCTGTTGATCTTGGTTACAGTGGTTTTGTCTGTGCAAAAGGTTTTTAACTATTGAATTAATAAATAGTTTTCTTGCTTTCAGTTTCATTAATTTCTCCTTTAATTTTTAGAATTTCTAATTTGGTATTTAATTGGCAGTTTGTAATTTGCTCTTTTTCAAATTTAATTGGATATTTAGTTCATTGATTTCCTCTTTCTCTAATATATTCATGTAAGCATGTAAAGATATAATATATCCCCTTGATAGCCACCTTAAGAGTATCCCTTAGGTTTTGGTATGTTGTTTCATTATTGTCATTATCTAGGATGAAATCACTAATTCTTTCTATAATTTGTTAATTTAATCACTCATTCTTTAAAATGAGGCTATTTAGTTTACAATTAATTTTGGGTCTATATCTCCCTGGCTCAATATTGCATGTGATTTTTACTGGATTAAGATCTGAGAAAGATGTATTCAATATTTATTCTTTTCTCCAATTGAATATTACATTTTTATGCTCTAGTACATGGTCATTTTTTGTGTTAGTGCCATGTACTGCAGAAAAAAAAAAGGATATTCCTTTCAATCCCCATTCAATTTCTATAATAATTCTATCATGTCTAGGTTTTCTAACAATCAATTTATCTCCTTAACTCCTTTCTTGTTTATTTTATGGATATATTTATCTAAAAGTAAGAGCAGGAGGCTGAGGTCTCCCACTAGTAGAGTTTTGTTCTCTCTGTCTCCCTGTAACTCCTACAACTTCACCTCTAAATATTTGAATGCTAAACCACACACACACACACACACACACACACACACGTATATTTTATAGTCTCCTTATCTCTTTTATCACTATTTACTTTTGCAGCTGCTTTGTCTAAGATAAGGATTGGTACCCCTGCTGTTTTCCACTTCAGTTGAAGCAAAATATATTTTGCTACAACCTTTTACCTTTATTCTATATGCATCTCTCTGCTTCAAATGAGTTTCTTGTAAGTGGCATATTATAGCATTCTGGTTTTTAATCCACCCTGCTATTCACTTACATTTTAAGGGAGAGTTCATCCCATTCACATTCAAAGTTCTAATTGCTAACTCTTATTGTCTTATTGTCCTCCATGCTATCTTCCCTCTGTTTGTATTTTCCCCCTTCTTTTTACTTCATCCATATTCCCCAGTATTTTGTTTCTGACTACCATCATGTTCAATGTGTTTGTCCTCTTATATCCAAACCCCCTCTCCTTTCTTTCCCCTTTTTCTTTGCCCCTTCTTCCTTCCCTTCCTTCTGTTGGTTCCCCTTTCCTCCCCCTCCCCTTTTCCTCTTTTAATAATTGAAATGTAAAATAAGTTTCCCTAACTTAACTGAGTGTGTTATGCTAACTGTAAGGCAAATCTGATGACAGTAAGATTTAGGCAATTCTCATCTCCTGCCTTCTTCCCCTCTATTGCAATAGTCCTTTGTTCATCTTAATATAATGAGATTTACCCAATTCAATCTCCTCTATCCTCCTGTCTCCTTTGTCCACCTTTTTTAAGGAGCCATTGTTTGCAAATCATTCTATCTGAGTTACATAAAAAGTCATGAGTATCCATCCCTTCTAAGTATATTCTCTTTAATAGAGTTACAGTTCTGGAGAGTTATTAGAGTCTTTCTCCCAGGTAGAGCTATAGCCAGTTTCATCTTATTGGATAGCAGTTTCTCGAAAAATGTCATGATTGTCCATCACTTCTGGCTAAGTATATTCTCTCTAATAGAGTTATAATTCTCAAGAGTTATGAGAATCTTTCTCCCAGGTGAGGATATAGCCACTTTCATCTTATCAGATAGCAGTTGGTTTTTTATCTCTTTTTAACCTTTTTCCTGTGTCTCTTGAGTCTCCTGTTTGATGTCCAAATTTTTTATTTAGCTCTGGTCTTTTCATTAGGAAATGTTGGAAGTCTCCCATTTTGTTAAATGTCCATCTTTTCCCTTGGAAGACAAGGCTCAGTTTTGCTGGATATTGGATTTTTGAGTGCATTCCAAGCTACCTTGGCTCTTTAGAATATGTCATTCTAGGACCTTCTATTCCTTAAGGTTGATGCAGTCAGGTCTGCATAATCCTTGCTGTGGCTCCTTGGTATTTAATTTTTTTTTTCCTTTCTGTTTTTTTGAAGGATTTTCTATTTTATTTGATAGTTTTGGATTTGGCCACAATATTCTTTGTTGTTCTCATTTTACGATCCCTTTTCCAGAGGGGATTGCTGTATTCTTTCAATAACTATTTCGCTCTCTGGTTCCATATCAGGGCAGTTTTCCATCACTAAATCCTGTAATATTAAGTCCAAGCTATTTTTCTCTTCAATGTTTTCAGGAAGACCAATAATTCTTAAGTTGTTTCTTCTTGATGGATTCTCAAGGTCAGTGGTTTTGCTGAATATTTATTTTACATTTTCTTCTATTTTTTCCTATCTTTTGGGTTTGTTTAATAGAACCTTGTTGTCTCATAAAGTCATTAGTTTCCCTTCTTTTGTAGAGAAGAATTTTCTTCATTTACCTTTTGTAATTCCTTTTCCAATTGATCAATTTTATTTTTGAAGGAGTTTTCTATTTGTCAAACTATACTTTTGTGAGAATTATTCTTTTTGCATTTGTCCAATTGTATTTTCCAAGGATTTGTTTTCTTGTTGCAATATGCTAATTTTCTCTGGCAAGGTATTAATTTTCTCTTGAATTTCTTTTCCCAATTTTTCCAATTGATCTTTAGATTCCTTCTTGATTTCTTCAAGGAAGTCTTTCTGGGCTTGAGGCCAATTCACATTCTCCTTGGAAATTCTAGATCTTACTGGGTTAGGATATGTGTTTTCTAAATATTTCTTAATGGACTCGCCTTCCTTCATTTTCCTAGGATCTCGTGTTAAGGGATGGACTGGCTCTCAGAGGTGTGCTTTTGAAAACCCTAGAGACTTTGTTCACTTTGCTTAGTAACTCCAAGTGGGCCAGCCAGTAGAGGTTGCTCATTGCTTTCTCTGGAGTGTTTGAGGCCCTGTCCCTAAGGCCTGGACATGGTGGGGGTGGCAACAGAGTCTGAATTTTTCTTGAACAATCTGGGCTGGACTCTGGGGGAGGTAGTTAATCTCCCTTTCAGTTGAGGGAGCTCTATTGCCCACACAGGAGCCTGAGGGGTTGGAAGGTCCTTACTGGATTTTTTGGGGGGGAAGAGGGATCCACTAAAGGTATGGAGCTCAGGGCCAGGAGTGCAGGAGATTGATGGGTTCTGCTACTCTATGCTGGAATTCACCCTCCAGTTCGGCTGGGACTCAAACGTCTGCTACCCCAGCCAAATCCATGGCTAAAGTTGGTCCTTAGACCTGCCACTCACCAAAACCTTCATGGCTAAGGCCAGTCTTCTGGTTTCACACATCCCCACTCTGGTTCTCTGTTCTCAACTCCCATGGTCCCTTGGTTCTCCCATGGCCCCTTGAGGTGGTATTCCTCTCCTAACTTCTTCTCTCTCTGTTTTGCCAATTGAATTTCTGTTAAGAGGTTTCTTTCATATTATTTTTGAGGGGAAACCAGGAGACCTTAGCACAGTGCCTGTCTCCTCTCCACCAGCTTGGCCAGAAGTCTTGTCAGTTGTTTGTTCAGTGGGAGAATGACTTTTAATCTTACAAATTTGACATATTTCACTTTTCAAATATAAGAACATTAATATTTAGTTACTGTTGTTATTTTTCTAAAACAGTATAATAAATTAAGTGAAATTATTTGTGTGGTTTCCTGCAGAAAGAAAAATTTGAAAGAGATTACTCATGAATATTATCATAAACTTGATAAATTGAATCAATGTATTATGAAAAAAGGAACAGCATTGGATTTGTAATTAGAAGACTTGGATTCCATATCTCCCTCTAATATCCCATTAGATCTTCAATTCTATAATAGTCCATCAATAGATACAGACCATCATGAGGAGCAAATTGACCCTACCTCTACATTCTCAGATAAGTTTCTAATAGAATACTAATAAATGAAGCTGGAAGATATCATCTAGTTGATTTTGTCAATGATAAAAATGAGGTTCAGATAGTTAAATGCACTTCTCCGAAGTCAGACTCATTACGGGCTGATTCAGGACCATAACTTTCAGTACCAGGTCTTTGGATTCTGAAAATAATGTTTAACCTTTTAGACAATATACTTGCCATGAAACAAATCACTTTAAGCTATTGGGTTAAAACAAGTGAAAATGCACATGCTTCAAAAATGGAGACACATGAAGTATGGATTTTTTAATAAAGTCCATGATACCCCAACAGATGGCTATGTTGCTGTGACTTTTGTGGGTGGCTATATTTGGCACAAGGCAATGCATCAGCAGGTAGTACAATTCCTGTGGGCCATGATGGATTTCACAGTACGTCAGGCAAGGCAAAAGTCAGCATTTAAATCTGTCTTTCTCAAGAGATTTGAATGTTGAATAGTTGAATAGTTACCTTCACATGGCAGCTGATGCTCTGCCTGTTGAGGTAGCCTTTAAGAGCTAATGTACAATAGACTATCATTACAAATGAGCACCCTCATTTATTAAAATCTTCCTATTAGGCAGGCCTCAGACTTTCAGTTTTTACAGAGATATAAGAAGCCATTGAGGAGCCCTATATTTCTGGCCAAAGACATTGCCAAGTGTGCAATAGAGAAATCTTTATATATGATATACATAATGTTTGTAACTCCAGTGATTAGCAATTTTTACATACTATATGTTTAATAAATGTTCTATCCAGTGATTCATTTATTCAATAGATGAAGAAGAATTATGAAGAAAACCTAAGAGAAATATTAGTAAATTGTTCCATGTAAGTTAGGAAGAACTCTATAAGAAGATGACTAGGAACTATCAAGCCAAGAAGTACTTTGTAAGCACCCATTGTATGTTAGACATTATACTAGGGATGAAAAGAAAAGAAAAATAAGCTCTTTTCTTAAGGAATTCACAATTTGTTGGCAGAGTCGGCATGCAAATAACCATGTAAAAACAAGAAAATTATCAACTTCTTAAATTAAATATAATCTCGCACCAGCCCTGGAGTCAGGAGTACCTGGATTCAAATCCAGTCTCAGATACTTAATGATTACCTAGCTGTGTGGTCTTGGGCAAGCCACTTAACCCCATTTGCCTTGCAAAAAAACCTAAAAAAATAAATATAATCTCAAAGGGAGGAAAATTTTGAAAACCTTCAGGTAGAAAGTAGTATTTCAGCTGAGATATGACTGAAAATAGGCAGCAAAGATGAGGAGGAAGAGTATTCCAGACATGGGGGATGTCAAATGAATATTCATGGAATAATAAGTTGGAGTGTCTTATGGATGGAAAAAGGAGGAGGACATAGTCATTAGGTAATATTAGAGAGAAGGTATAAGAGAACTGCAAAGGTAGGAACCTGGAAATGAAGGGCTTAAAAAGTGATAGGAAAAAATGGTAGGAAAGGGCTAACAAGTTCAAGAGGGATTAGATTTGATAACACTTGATCACAGATCACAGAATTTATAGCAATAAGTCCAAGTTGCAGAGAGGCAGAGGTCAGTTCCATATAATGAAAAAAATAAATAAATCCTAATTAGCTCTCTGGGCTACCTCAAAAGGAAGCATCTTCATCATAAATGAAGATCCTAAAGCACAAAGAGAGAATAACTACTTTGTAAGGTTGATAGTTTATTTCAAAGTACTAAGGGACTTTAGAGGCCAATTAGGTCAAACCACTTTGGGTTTTATATATACAGAAAATGAATCCAACAGAGATAAAGTAATTCATGTAAGGCATGACTCCTATTCAGATATAATTTGAACAAGATTCAATTAGATTAAACAAACATTTATTAAGCAGCTGCCATATCAAATTTCTGAGCTAAGTTCTAGTGACCCAGTCAAAAATCTTGTAGTACTTTCTTCCAAGAAATCAAATAGCTTCAGAAATTTCTAAGGTGTCTTCCATTCTGAGACTTATTTTTCTCTTTGCTTCAGCCTTGAAGCAAAGTACTTTTCTTCGTTTTTGCCACAGATTTTTTTTGCCTTTTTTCTTTTATTTAATGTTTGAATTATATTTAATTTCTCTGGTTCTAGCACTTAGCAGTCACGCCCACATTGCTATCTGCTATTTAATATAATTGTTATTTCCATTACCTGGTATCTGAGTCATTTTCTGTGCCTCTGTTCACTCCAACCTGTGAATATTGTCTTCATTAACATCTGTTTGCCTTACTCACTGTCCCTGCCTAGTCTGGTTTATTTTCAGCCTCAGAAGCATATTTATTTCTCTCCTGTGAAAGGTTTACTGTGCTGCCATTAACTCTAAATAGTGATTTCCTTCCAAGGCAATGGATCTTCCCTGATGTTCTCTAATTATCCTTTCTCTCATACAATCTTAGTAGCTCTTAATTTCTGGTTGCCTTCAAATGACTCAATTCTTTAAATAGCTCATGTATTATGAGTTTTATTTTTATAGTAAAAATGAATGAACAAAACATGGGCATGTTGAATGTAGATACTACTACAGACATTTCACTAAGAAAAAAAGCAAAATATCTATATCTGAATAAGAATTAATGTTACATCAGTTTCAAGGGCATTCCACAAAACAAGTGATTCCCCAAAACAAATAAATCCTTATCAGTGATATTAATTTCTACTGAGGCAAGTCAAAATTAGAGGGAAAATAGTGAAATAATATTTTTACAATAAATAATAATTAATGTGCTTATAATTTGTGTGAAAGAACAATTCTAAGAACCCAGGCATGATCTATCTGATCCTATTCAATAAGTCCAACAGTTATCCATTTTATTTATTTGTTTTTCAGGAAGTAGGCTTGTTTGTTTTTAATGAAACAGGAAGCTGGATGGTCTTAAGTAAATAACTCCCCATCTCTTTGCCTTAGTTTTAGAAGAATTTGGATTGGATGATACCTAAGGTCCTTTCGAATTATAAAGATGAGAGAGTCTTATGAACCTACAATAAGACATCAGGAGTTATTTAAATCTGATTCAGTCACTAAGTATTTTTTAAACCAGGAAGTGAGTTTAGTACTGAGAATACAAGGGAAGGCAAAAGATATTTCCTGCCTTTGAGCAGCTCATAATCTCACCGAACCTTGATGATAGCAGGAATGATGGGATGTGAGTACAGTCAAAAAGTAGAAAATAAGGAGTGAGAGATGATAAAAGAAATGTAAAGTTTCTCAATATAATTGTCATCTGTTTAAAAAACTGAGCTTGTGACATACCACATTTCCTTCTTGAAGTGAAAAAAGGCTTTTATACACTAGAACTACCACAGCTGTAAGACTGACTATATAGTGATGTAACTGCCAATTAATGGAACACAAAATGTCCAGGAAAGTCATACTACAACCAAGAGAGGAATGAAGCATAGTCAGCCTGGGTCCATCCCCTAAGCAGAAGTCACCAAGAAGGTCTCACTAAAGGGAGAAGGATGTTAAATGGGGAAGAAGCCAGCTGAGCCATGGTGGCTAAGGTGAGGATATTTCTTTTTTTGTTTTTATATCTTTCTATATAATCTGATTTCTCCTTTTCTTCAATTTCCTTTCACTTCTCTTCCCTTCTTTCCTTCTTCTTGCCTTTCTATTCCTTTTCTTTCTTTTACATGACTTTTCACTTTTTTTAAACAACTACTCTCTGAAATAGACCAGACAAATACTTTATGCGTTTCTATAGATGAAGAGAATTATGATTATATGCTAGCAAGCATATTATAATATCATAGCTTTACAGTGTGAAGGAATCAGCTGATCCAACTTCTCACTTTATAGATAAAGACACAGGAGCAGAGAGGGTGGTATCTGAGCCCCCATTTTGAATAACTGAGAATCCAATGTTCTTTCCACTATACCAAGATTCTGAATGGTCCTATTCGACAGATGTGGCATTTTTAATATAAGAGATAAAGCAGAATTTGGTGTAATATGATTTTTTCAATAAACAAATAATTCTTGATTTAGCTAATTCAATAAGATTTGATCGCATCTGTTATTTTCTTTCCTTGCCACAACACTAGCTACAGACTTCCTACCTTAACAGACCAATTCTCTGTTTTCAATAACTATGCTATTGCCCTAATCAAACCTGCATGCCTATTTGTTTTGGATTAAGGTTTTATTATTTACTAATCTGCCAAGCATAGACCAACAGTTGAAGGGCTGCCACTGGAAATCTTGTTATCAAATCTAAAAAAACTCAAGTTCTTCAGAGCAGCATGGCTAAACCCAAAAGAGGGTAACCTTTCTTCAAATCAGATTAGCCCTTTTTATTATCTTTCTCTAGGTTCTCTTTATTTCAGTTCTCTCCATCTGCTATTGTATGCTCCTGGAGGACAAAAAAGCCACATGTTTTTTATATTGACTAAAAAGAATTATAAATGCTCTTGCTTGTAGCAGATTCAAATATATTGGGTGAAGATAATTAACCTAAGGCTAATGGCTTTTCAAATCAGAATTTGCATATAAATATAATATTATTTCTTTTAGATATTTAAAGGGTCAAAAATAGGAACCCAAAATTACATGGCATTTTACTATCACAAAATATTTCTGTATATTCTTATTCAATTCTTGAAACAATTCAGAAAATTAGTGGACATAGAATTATCTCTATTTTTTTTTATTAGAAAACTGAAACTAAGAAGTGTCTTTTCAGTCCAGATAGAAGATGGTGGGGTATGGGATGATGGAATCAGAGGTGGAGAGAATAATATGGGAGGTGAAATCAGAGGAATTGTTTATATGAGGTATTTATTCATAGTTTTATGTCAATTATGTTAATTATCTGATTTTTTGAACCTGCAATCAATCAACTCTAGGTCATTCTCACAAATGAAGTAGATCATTGGATTGTCATCTCTCTCAGTCTTATAAGTGTCAAGTACCCTTTAAAGTCTTAGAAATTACTGAGTAGCTATTCCTCAATAGCTTTTATATATGAAAATTATATAAAATAACATACATATATTTAGAGAGAGATAGTATATGCATATTATTTCTGTTGATATTTATCATTTCATAAATTAAAATTCCTTCTTGTTATTATGAAAAGAGTTTTGATTATATAGATTCCCCCTAAGTGTCTTAGGATACCCAGGCATTCCAAGACCACATTAAAATATCTGATTTAGATGATAGAAAATCAGAAAGTATTTATTTTTAAGAATGTGTTCATGACATTTACCTAGGTAAGTAACATAGTGGTCAGGCTAGGAGAAGAGAACTGATTTCCCACAGGATGCTTTGTACCTGTCTGTTAACAAGGTAAAATGAAAAGAGCACTAATTCTGGAGTGGGCAAATCTAAATTAACAAATATTCTCTGTGAGATCTTGAACAAGACATTGAATTTCCTTAGATGTCAGATTATTCTTATTTTCAAAAAATAAATGACTTAGAGGGCAGCTAGGGTTGCACAGTGGATAGAGCACTGGAGTCAGGAGGACCTGAGTTCAAATCTAACCTCAGAAATTTAGTATTTACCTAGTTGGGCAAATTTACCTACCTGGGCAAATCACTTAACTCCATGGCCTTGCAAAAACCTAATTAATTAATTAGTTGTTAGTTAATTAAACAAGATAGCCTCTCATGACTCTTCCACCTCCAGATTGTCTTTTAGTTTTTGAATCTATTTGGTAATTTGGTAAGGGCACCTTGGAGAAATGGGATTCTGCAAGTTCATCTGGCATTCATAGTATGAGAGAGGAATTAGTTTGTGGTAATGATGTAAAATTAGGTAAGGACTAGGTATATGATTGAGAGTTTAGTATGTTAGGTGAGGAAATTTATTCTGTATTTTGTGAGACCCCTTTAGCAATGCTAAGTGTTGTATAGCTGTTCTACTTATCTCTCTTCCTTCCCTTATTTGGATTTTGAATCCACTCATATGCTACCTTCAGTTGACTCCTCTTGAGTTAGGTTTTAATATTGACACTGCTATTTTCTTCTTGTGCAACCTTGGAAAGATCACTTAGCTTTTTCAGTATCTCAGTTTCCCTAATTGTAAAAGGAGGGGTGGAATTAAATTGTTCCTGACATTTGCAAGTTGAAGTATCCCTTTTTTTGACAGAACATATTTGCAGACTTCCAAATAAATATTAGTAATTTTTGGAGAAAATATCTAAATGACTGATATCCATTAAGAAATCAAGTAATACTTCCAAGATGAATATATATTTCACTGCGCACACTAACACCTACATAATTTGTAAAAAAATGGCAACTGATTAATTCTTTTTTTAGAAAGATTTCATTTATTTTGAATTTTACAGTTTTTTCCCCTATTCTTGCTTCCCTCCCTCCCACTCCTCACAGAAGGCAGTCTGTTTGTCTTTATGGTAATACATCGGTATACATAGTATACATTGGTATACATGGTATACATTGATCTACGTTGAATGTGATGAAAGAGAAATCATATCCTTAAGGAAGAAAAATAAAGTATAAGAGTTAGCAAAATCACATAAGATAATGCTTTTTTTTTTCTAAATTGAAGGTGATAATCTTTGGTCGTTGTTAAAACTCCACAAGGTTTTTCTTTGGATACAGATAGCCCAAAATTGTCTGTGATTGTTGCAGTGATGGAATGAGCAAGTCCATCAAGGTTGATCATCACTCCCATGTTGCTATTTGGGTGTACAGTGTTTTTCTGATTCTGCTCATCTTGCTCAGCATCAGCTCATACAAATCCTTCCAGCTTCCCTGAATTCCCATCCCTACTCATTTCTAATAGAAAAATAGTGTTCCATGACATACATATACCACAGTTTGTCAAGCCATTTCCCAGTTGAAAGATATTCACTTAATTTCCAATTCTTTGCCACCATAAACAGGGCTGCTATGAATATTTTTGTACAAGTGATGTCTTTACCCTTTTGAATTATCTCTTCAGGGTATAGACCTAGTACTGGTACTACTGGATCAAAGGGTATGCACATTTTGTTGCCTTTTGGGCATAATTCCACATTGTTGTCCAGAAAAGTTGGACGAGTTCACAACTTCACCAACAATGTATTAGTGTCCCAGATTTCCCACATCCCTTCCAAAACTGATCAATTTTCCTTTCTGGTCATGTTGACCAGTCTGAGAGTTGTGAGGTGGTACCTCAGAGACGCTTTAACAACTGATTATTTCTTAAATTGAATCAATGAGACTGTTGTTATTCAATTATGTTTGACTTTGCATGATTTTTGTTTTCCGAGTTTTGCTTTTTTTATAAAGGTGCTGAAGTATTATGTCATTTCCTACTCCACTTCATTGTACACATAAGAAAACTGAGGCAAATAGAATTAGGTGATATGTCTATGGTTACACAGCTGGTAACCTGAGACCAGATTTGAAAGCAAATCTTCCTGACTCCAGGCTTAATACACTATCCATTGTACCATCTAGCTGACCCCAAATGAGATTGGGCCCCTTGTTATTATTGAAGAGTTCTTAGAAGTCATAGGGGTTCTAATGAAACTTGTCTTATTTTTTCGTGATAGCCATGATCGATGATATCCACAATAGCATAATTCTAGACATCCAGACATCTCCTCTATGACGCTTATTTTTGTTGTAGTTCGTGTATGCAGTTCTTTGTGTCAAACTCTATGTGACACTATGGACAGGTTCATACTCATTACTTATAATAATAATAATGATACCTTTTTTGAGTCTTACTTTCCAACTATAAAAGAATGGGGTTGAAATTGAACATATCTAAGATCCCTTTGAACTCTAGTTATATGATACTCTAATCTATGGAGGAAGCAAAGTGGTAGAAGAAGAGTAACATGAGCTTCTGTTCTCTCTTTTGGTTTATCTGACCCATGGTCAATTTTTCAATCAAAAACACAAATTAAAGAATAGCAATACAAGTTTACTACTTGCCAATTCACAAATATCCCCTTCAAATTTAATTTCTTGATAAAAACTCATTTCTACATACATTTTAAACTTTTTAAAAAATTTATTTAGAAATGACAAATTTAAGAAGATAAAAAATTTATAGAAGGTGTTGAGATGTATGGTATAGTGCCAGTTTCTACTCTCTGATGATAACCAAAGGGAGACCTTTTGTGACTTGAGATTCCATCCCCTGTACAAGAGGATAAAAGTTTTAAAGCGGCAATAATTTATGTTAGTATATATAACTCTTAAATAGTAGAAAATTTAAAAGACACAAACATACAATATATTGATTAATTACAATGACACCTGCATAACTATATGCATCATATGTGTACTGAACACATGAATGAGAGACTACTAATTCCTCTAGTATTTGACAGGAAAAAAGCTTGAAAGACTTGGACAATGATACATTTAATATCTCAGGACATCTGAGTTCCTTCTACCTTTACATCTATGATCCTTTGATTATATACAAACATACATACATACATATATATATATATATATATATATATATATATATATATATAATATGGAGATAGAGAGAGACAGAGAGAGAGACAGAGAGAGAGAGAGAGAGAAAGTTAATTAGCTTTTGGTATAGAATTAGGTATAGAATCATTTGTGGAACTGTGTTTATTTATTGAATTTCAATGTGTTCCTTTTTGATCCAATTAATGTTTTTAAATGTAATAAAATGAGAGCAAAAGACATTGATGAACTACAATCTTCTATATAATATTGTTTACCCCTGTCACTTGAGGGAACAGAGTTAGACTTAACTTTAAATGATGAAGTATACATTCATCAAATTTTAAATAAATTGAGTATCAGCTAGCTGTAACTCACTAAAACTGAAGTCCCAAGAATATAATTATCTAAGATGAAATAATATAATTGAAAAGAAGATAAGAATACATTCATATAGGACTTGGAAAATTTAACTGATCCTGAATTACACCTGCTCTTATAATTAGCCTATGAAGCTTATGATTAAATAAATGCTACAAATTGAATAATACTCTCAATAAGCAATTTTCCATTTTCTTCTGACAATGTTTCATGACAAAAATTAGTTATAGTTGAAAGCATTGAAAACCCTATGAGGAATGAGGTAAATAAGTATAATTAGTTAGTCATAAGTAAGATAGATGCAATTCTCTAAATGATTTCCTAGAAAAAGACAAGAGTGTAGTGAATTACCCATGATTTCATAGGAACATAAGTGTAGAGCTAAAAGAGACCTTTGACATCATATAGTTTAATACTTTCCTTTTATATAGAGAGAAGCTAATACTAGTAAGTGGCAGAATAAGTATTCAAACACAGGTCTTGTGACTTTCAGTTCACTGTTCTTTCCATGTCATAGTTATCACTTGCTCCTTGTCTATGGCATTGTTCAATAACTATTTTAAAATGTCTTTTATGTGAAAAGTCTAGATAGTGAAGGAACACATATTTATCTGTGTTTCGGAGGAGAAAGGGTCATTTCTAACTAGAGAGATTAGGAAAAGCTTCATAGAGAAAATGATATACATGACATGAGCCTTGAAAGATAAACAAGGTTTCAGAAAATTTCATTGGTGTTCTGGGAATAAGGAGTGGATTGTGAAAAGGAACAAAAGAAGAAAAAAATTGGATATGTTCAATGAATGATAAGTAATATATTTTATTTTTAGTATACACACACACACACACACACACACATACACAAAGATACTCAAACACTCACACAGTCACAGAAAATAGAATACTAGCCCTAAAGTCAGGAGGACCTGAATTAAAAATCTGACCACAGATCCTAACCAGCTATTACCCTGTGTTACCACTTAACATATTACCTCAGTTTTCTCAGCTGTAAAATAAACTAGAGAAGTAAATGAGCAAGCTCTACCATATCCTTGCCAAGAACTGGAAGTGACATGATGAAAAGTTATATACAATTAATTGACTCAACAGCAACAATTATGTCTGCAATATATACTTATATATACATCTTTTTATAATAAGTGTAGCACAGATAGATGGATAGATAGATAGATAGATAGATAGATAGATAGATAGATAGATGTGAGAGCAGAGAAGATCCAGAGATGCATATATATTCTACAAGGCACTTTTTCGAGAGGAAACCCTTGATGGAATCCTGGAATCCCTAAGACTTAGAAGGAACTAGGAAATAATTTTTAAATTATCATACTGCCTGGAAACCATGATTAAAAAAACACCTGTGAAAAAATAATTCAAAATATAAAAATGAAAACTACTCAAATCTTTTAGAACCATTGGACCTAGTAAAGGTGAAAAGTACTTGTTTATCATCTTCTAAAAACATTATTCCACAGTTCAAAACAAAACAATTCCAGAATCAAATTTCAAAGCCATGAAATAACCAAAAACAAAACAAAAAATTCAAGAAATTATTAAAAATTCAATTTGAGTACCAAGGAGTCAGAATCAGGATTAAACAAGACTTGACACCTATTTAGATTAAAGGGAAGCTCGGAATACAGTAAGATATAAGGTTAGAATTCTAAAATGCAAGAGAGATAGGCTTACAATTAGGGAAAAACATGCTGTAAAATAGAATAATACTGAGTGGGAATTTTGATAAAATAGAGAACTCTTGTCAATCGTAAAGAACAGTACTAAATGGGAAATTTAAGTGCAAACACAAAACTCAAGAGAATCCTAAAAAAATTAAATTTATTTGAGTAAACAGAAAGAACTTTATGACAATGAAGTGCTAACATTGTAAAGTGGGAGAAGAAATGTGTCCCTAAGGAATCTTAATATCATTAAATTGTTTTGAGAAAGTTAAATAGAAACTGGTAGTGTATTATTTCTGCTCTGAAGTTTTTAAAAGACTGAAGGGAAGGTAGAGCAAAAGAACTACACTAATGCAGAAGAGAGGAAGTAACAGGTAGGTGTAAATTTCATTGTAGTGATGGATGTATAAGGAGAAAAGATCAAAAACATGGAGGAAAAAGTAAGGCAAATGGGTTATATATACATATACATACATATATACATACATACATACATACATATATGTATGTATGTATTATGAGGGATATAAGTCAATCAGGGAATCTCCCACAATGAAGAGTTTTGGGAGATATACATGTTGAAATATAATGGAAATATTCCCTTTTCCAATTTGGAGAATATATAGGAATTCTGTTGCTGCTTCCAATTTGCTCTTTATTAGCTGCATAAATCTAAAGAGAATCTATTGACTTTGAATCTGTCAGAGTGGCATTCAAGACTGAATATGAATTTCTAAGGACCTGCAGGCAATGTGAGAGCCCCAGATGCTTTCTCAACTGTAGCCAGTAAGAAGCTTCTAATAGTTATCTTTAGTGGTGTTCTATTTTATTCTTCCTGAGATTGGAAATCACAATAATCTTGTGAGATTAGGAATATGGTTCAGAAGTAGAGTCCTTGTCTAATTGGGTCTGTTGAAAGTAATTATTTCTCTGGGAGCAGGGGGTTGGATGGTGCATCCTATCTAGGGATGATTATATTTGGGGCAGCCAGGGCTGGAGGTTGACACTTGCAGACTTGCTGGAACTATTTCAGCTTTAGCTGAGGAGACTGGAAAGCATAAATTTCCATGAAACTGAGGATGAGGATGAGCCTGGGCTCAGTGCCTTGGTCCTATGGAGAACACAGTGCTGGAGCAGTTCCTTCCCGAGTTTACAGATTTACCCAGTCTTCTGGACCATAAGCACTTGAATGAAAAAATCTTGAAGAAAAAAAAATGACTGTCTCAGGCAGTCTGAAGAATTTACAGCCTCCTCTATGAAAGGATATGCCTTACATGTATATGAAAGAACAGACTTGCATTCTGGACCTAACTATCCTATAACCAGGATTAATGGGGAAAAGAAGAACTCCTATAATGAATGACCATTTGCAGCTCATATGAAGCCCATGATGATGAAGGAGAGGTTAGAAAGGGAAGCAATTAACCCACCCATAACCTTCAGAGAAAGCCTCTATACACCTGAAGAAAGACTGTAGAATCTGTGCCTTCCTACAATGTAAAAGAGGTTTTGTTCAGTGAACCAAGCAACTGACTCTTATCAGGGATACCCAACTGTTGTATTACAAAAATTTCAAGGACCACCAGCCCCACTTGAAGGTGCCCCTGGCTATCTATGATGTGATTTATGTGCCCAAGGATGGATGTCACAAGAAGCATGAGCTACACTTCTATCTGGTGGTATAATGAAAGAATGACTGAAGGTTATCAAAGAATTGAGTAAATCTAGTAATGAAGCAGATGGATCAGAGGATCCCAAGTCTCCAGTTTCCCAGTGCAAACTGGATCTAGACAAGAGATTATCTCCAAACAGATTTCACTCAAATAGCATCAGCACAGAAGAAGGCTGTTCAACCAATACTCACTGTGAGCCAACAGACTCTGGGAGAGTCAAGAAGAGAAGGCTCGAAGAACTGAAGGACTCTGTCAGAAGTGCCACTGACCAGAAGATCAACCAAATCATTAACTTCTTCAAGAAGTCATATGCTGTGATTATTTGAATGTCTTGGGAAACCAGTGCTGGAAGAAAATTTTCTTCTAAGGCAACACATTTTATTATTTTTTGTTTGTTTTTGCAAGGCATTGGAGTTAAGTGACTTGCCCAAGGTCATGCAGCTAGGTAATTATTAAGTGTCTGAGGTCAGATTTGAACTCAGGTCCTCCTGACTCCAGGGCCAGTGCTCTACCCACTGTACCACCTAGCTGCCCCAGCAACACATTTTATTACCACAAGTTCAGACTCATGTGAATGCCATTAACCTTCAGAACTGTGAGGTGGTGCCAGACTTCGACCCCAAACAGCCATTTACTTTCCAAATTCTCTGAGGCTGGTAGGAATTTCTCTCTTGGAAGCCAACTGTTTTGAAGATTTGAACAGCAGATTGAGGCTGTTGCTGGCTGAGATAGGCTCTAGATTACCTCTTGAGTCCCTGCACTCTGACTATGTAGATGTGAAGACAATAGCTAGCATTGTTAGTGCTGGGTGACACTCCTTTTATTTGCAAGATGTTGTCAGGACCCATGGTCTGAACCTAAGGTGTATAATGAAATCTATCTATGAGAAAATATAGGACAATGAGCCCAAGAGTTAATGTGGGGCCCAAATGAAGAGGTATGCCTCTTCCTGCAGTGAGAAGTGACTCCATGAAGACTCACAAAGTCTAGCTCTAAACTGCCAATGTCAATCAATATAGGTATGGATAGAATCTGACAGAAGATGATGCCTGAAGGTACTGGATAGAAAAGGAGAAGCTGCAGACTGAGAAGGGTTTGATCCAGAATGAGTTGCAAAAAGAGAAGAAGGAGCTAATGAGCAGTGCAGAGACACAATGGATGCAGAAGAAAAACTAGTGATATTAAAGACCCTGTGACTGAAGAAGGAGAGGAGGAGAGCTGAAGCAAACCCTGGCAGGAGGACCTGCTCTTGGACTTGCTGTGACCAGTCAATGAAATACTGGAGAAATAGCAAATAGGTCCTCCAGTCTAGAACCCTCTCCTGTCAACTGTACAACAGAACTTTGGAAGAGGAGACCATCTATCAATGCTTCCAGCTAAGGAAAGTGTTTTAAAAGGTCAAGGAATGGAAAATGAAGACATCCTAAGAGAAACATGAGAAATATAACCTCTGGAAAATACCAGCTTCTCTAGTCTAACCTTACAGCCCCATTTTTCCTTAAGTATCAGAGAAAAGTATCACTATTTGGAAACATAAGAACACCACTTTCATTTTCTATGTTGGCATGAGGGGTGGTAGCAGAAGGGAAAGAGAGGAGGTACCTTGCCAAAAAGAACACAAGAGGGTGGGGGGGAGGATGGAGGGAGTAAAATGCTAGCTGTGCAAGCAATGGAATGAGGAAGCATTTGCTACTTTGATGGATGGGGGGATGAAGATTTACAGTATTTCTGGACTATCTGAATTGGCCATTTTTTCATCTGAACAAGCAAGAAATCGGTGAATAATCAACTTAATTTGGCTCTCATTTCATTTCTTATCTCTGAAATGACATAAGGAAACAGTAAAGCATATAGAATACTGTAATAAGGATAAGCTCCTCTTTTGACACTGTTAAAGTGTCCTGTGGCACTGGGTAGCAACTGGAAGCCAGTCTGAGCCTGAATACGAAGAGGATCTTCTTCACTGCCAGATATCTGTGATCTCATAGCTTGAACAATCCCTTCTATTTTATCGATGATCATCAATGGCTACAGTTTTCTTGTTCACCCTTCACACTTACATAATTCAGCTGATTCTCAGACAATGGATCTTATTCACCAGACCTGGGCTTGAAGTCTTTTCCCCTAACTAGGGTCTTACTAGAGCCTCTGATGGGCTGGCCTAGCCTTAAAGGTCTCTGGGTTACCTTCACATCATGAGAGAGATGACTAGGATAGTGGCTATGTTTTTAAATTTGGGTTAAAGTTATGTAGAATGTCATCCTTCATCTATTCCCTCTGGGAAATAGGACAGGTAGCCATCAGAACCTATTGTGCATGTCATCCACTAAATCTGACTTACATGAAACAAGGATCTGAAGAAGTTTTGAAAGTATATGTGGCTGGGATGCCCAGGCCAACTCTGAGAAGAGTGGTGCACATAAACAAAAGATTATGATGCTGTTGGCACTCTCATAAGCAGACACTTGTTCACAGACACACATTATGGCATCAGAAAGAACACAAGTTTGAAACCAGCCTCAGACACTTCGAAAGTGTGTCCCCAGAGCAGTTACTTAAAAAAGACTGAGCTTCAGTTTCCTCATCTTTAAAGTGGGTACAATAATAGAAGCTACTTCATAGGGATTTTGTGAGAATCAAATTAGATAAAAAGGTTTTTTTTTAAATATTGAAGTGCTTATATTTATAAACTTTTATTGTCAACTCTGTAACTTATAATCTATATTACTTTAGGCAAGTTCCTTAAGTCTACAAGCTTTATAAAAATAAAATAAAGGGCTTGGGTTAAATAAGTTCCTTCATACTCAAAATACTATGACATTATATACTCCATAGAAAGATATGAGTCAATAATGCAGGTGTTTTAATATAGTGAGTGTACAGATAACCTTCTTCTCATGGTCTCCATCCTAACACCCATCAAATGGGTTGCCTGAGAGGCCCTCTGCCAGTTAATCTGTTGTGAATGGGAATAGAAATCTGCTTGAAATAAGTTCAGAGATTTCTCTTCTTTCATCTTGATGTAGAACTCACTAGGGAATAGGCCTCCTCCCCTTTTTCTTTCCCAACTTTTCTGTAAAATAGTCCATTGCCAAAGGTCAAAGAAAGTCATACCAAGTGTGAGTGTAAGAATATTACAAAGTGGAGATCTTCAATGTTGAGCTATCATACAGACTGTGCCACAAATTACTTTTAAAACTGTACATACTTTAAAGATCTCTTATGTTTTCCTCCAATAAAGATAAAACTATATAATTAAAAACAAGAGGAAAAAAATAAAGTGACTACTTCTCTCAGTGTTTCTGAGGTCTCCCAAAGGAGTTGGAATTCTAGTACTCTTGCTCAGATGCCTACACTGGTTAACCAATTAACATTGCCCAAATATCAATTAGTCAAGCATATTTACTTAGGTTTTACAAAGATGTATTTATTGGGATGGGCAGCTATATGGAACAGTAGATATAGTACTTTGGCTAGAGAGAAGATATAGCTTTGTGAGTTCAAATCCAGCCTCAGAGTCTTGCTAGCTGTGTGAACCTGGGCAATCCAGTTTGTCTTAGTTTTTTCATCTATAAAATGAGCTGGAAAAGGACATGTCAAACCATTCCAGTATCTTTGCTAAAGAAATCTCCCAGAGTCACAAAGCCTTCAATATGACCAAAGTAACTAAACAAAATATATTGGGATAATACAGCAATGAATAAAATATTCCACATCACAATCACTACCACAGGACGTTTTTTCTCTGCCACCACTAAACACCTGTAGAGAGTAAATTTAAATTTAAAGTGACAACTTTAAAACATTTTTTAAAAGTATGAAATATATTCTTTGTACAAGTTCATATAGAGTTCATGGAAAAGTGGGAGCAAGATTAGAGAACAATTGTGGGGAAAGTATTCCTTGAAGGTACTGAGTAGACAGAAAGTCCCTTTTTGTTCCTTCATGAAAGCTTCATGAAGTATGACTTAGGTGGGTATTTTTGTTGACTTTGTGGGCAGATCCAAAATTTCTTTTCCTCAGGGATTCTATCCTGTTTTTAATATGTCTCTTAGCACTCACTACAGTGGCTATTACTTCTGAGGGATATAGAATTTAAAAATGGAAATGCCAACCTTTTAACCCTTGAAAGCATATCAGCTTTTCTTTCAGTTAAAAGACTCAGTTTAGAACCTAATTCTCTCCTCTCTTAATTCTAACCTCTTCTTCAGCAATTTCCTTGTGAAGTTGGAAGGGCTGTTATTGATTATCAGATTCTGATTGACTTTCAGTTTTGTATAAACCCATAAGAAATGAAATATTCTTATGAACTCCTATATAGCATTATTTTATCTGGCTATTTAAATCACTTCACTCTTCTCACATTTTTTTTACTTAAATATGATGTGTAGCATCTTGTTAGTAACAGTAATCAGGTATGGAATATAGAGTACCTCTATCTTATATATCTATTATGTTATTTGAACTTTTTAAAAATTCTGATGAAAAGTTGCACCCAAAGAATAGGAAGTGATATTTTAAGATCATACTGGAAGTAGGTTTATAATATAATACCCTAAAGATTTGTGTTTAACTCTCTGTCGCTTGAAATTTATATTAATAACTTAGAAAAATTCAAAAATCACAGGTAAGATTATCCAATTTGTAGCTGATAAAAGTTAGAAGGTATAGTTGCCCCTTTCAAAGTCCCATCAGACATAAAACTTCTAAAAAATTCCCCAACTAGTGATATCTTCTCAATTGTTTTGTATTTACATTATACATATATTATTTACTTAAATGTTTACATTAAAGCCTTTTAGAGCAGAAAAAAAATCATTTCATTTCCATCTTTGGATTCCCAGCAACTTGTACAGTATCTAGAATACAGCATCTACTTAATAAATGCTTCCTGATTAATGATAAGCTGATTTATTCAAGCCTATATATCTGGATTTAGGAAATATTTAAAAGAGATAGATTAAGGTAGAATCAAAGTTAAAATTTAAAACATTTAGTACACAATTATAAACTGGTAGTCAAAAATTCAGCTTTACAAGTACCACTAGGTAAAGGTATGACTCAGCAATAGTTCATCTGTGAAAGATCTCATGAAGGTTAGGAGAGTGAAAGATCTAAATGATTTTAAAGCTTGATATGAAAACCCTTCAAAATGGTGTTAAACTAAGTTTAACCAAAGTGAAAAGGTTTCAAATATTAGGTAATTGTTAATTCACCTCAATTTGGTCACAAACAAATAAGGAGTTATATTGTGTTAGACACTACATTTCAGGAAATATGTTGAAAAATGAGAGAGAAGCAATGTACTACCCTATAGTGCCCACTTAACTTTGTGTATGAATCAATTCATTAGGTATGTAAGCATGTCTGTACAATAACACACACACACACACACACACACACACACACACAAAAAACACAACCACCAACACCACATTATATTTAGAATGCTTTCAAAACAGTTGCCAAAACAACACATTTCCCCTAAGTTGTTTTATGAAGATATAAAAATTGTATTTTTAAAAATATGAATGAAATCTTAAAAAATCATAACTGTTAAATGTCAAATCTTTGAATTTCAGAATAGAAACAAAAAAATCAAATTGAAGTGATTGTCTTTAGTCAGCATATTGTTATGTGTAGAACAATAGCATTAGAATTAGAAGACATTGTTCAAATGCCAGATCAAGAATATGACAGCTGTGGGACATTGGGCACATCTCTTATTTTCTTTGAGCCTCAGGGCTCACCAAGTACCTAATTTTTTGGATGGTTATAAGGAAAGAATTTTTCCAGCTGAAATGCATTTTTGGAACCATATCATGGGCAAGTCAATAGAAAATAAGGATGCTATTCCACAAGATGTTTTATCCTACAAAAATGAGTTATAAAAGAAGTTTTGATGTATTTGTTTTTGGAAATTTTACCTTTCCAATATATAAAGGAAAGACTTAAAAACTTAAGACAAGAGCTAAAATAATTAACATACTAAGGCATATCATCCTAAAGACCTTCTTAAATATACCTTATAGTTTCATATGAAACATGTATAGAAAGATAATCATTATTATAGTATATGATTGTTGTTAATTCTGCAAATCTACTAGCAACAAAACAATGACTTAAAAAATTCATAGAAATATGAATTGAAATTATTATATCAAATCATATATAAATGTTATTAATTATCAAATTGTATGTAAAGTTTTATTTCTTTGAATCTATTTTTGATTTTGCTTTATCTGAGAACAGGATGGAAAGGCCTAACTTTTTTACTTCAGCTGAAGCATAATATAATTTGCTCCATCCTTTTACCTTTATCCTGTGGGTATCTCTCTGCTTCAAATGTGTTTCTTGCAAAACCTTTTCTAGGATTTTGATTTTTAATCCATTCCTCTATCTGCTTCCATTTTATGGGACAGTTCATGACATTGACATTAACAGTTAAGAATACTTATTCTGTATAACTCCATGCTATCTTTCACCATTTATATTTTTCTCTTTCTTTCCTCTTATTCCTCCTCAGCAAAGGTTTACTCCTTTTATCTTTTATCTTTTCTTTTAAAATTTAAATTTCAGTTTATTTTCATTTATACATTTGCCTTCCCTTTTAGCAGTCCCTTCTTCCCTTTCTTTCACTTCTCTGCTCTGGCCCCTCCTGCCTTCCCTGTAGAGAAGGATGAATTTTTAAATTTAAATGTAAATATATCTTATTCCCTCTCTGAGCTAAATCTATTGATTAGAATTTACTCAATATTCACCTTCTCTTCTTTCTCTCTAAAATTATAGATCTTTGTGACTCTTCAACTGATGTTATTTATCAGTCATGTAGTGTTAATCAGGTACCATCAATAACAGCTTGATTAATTGTTATACTAGGCGTACTATCAAAGTACAATCACAGATTTATTGATTGATAAGCAACATTGCTTCAAAGTCCCTAAGTTACATCCCCTCTTCTGTATCAATAGTAGTATTCTTCTCAAGAGTCTTGAATTATATCACATTATAATGATTTTTTACCTTACCCCCTTTTCAAGTTCCCTCCAAGAATACACAATCCTCATGAGCCAAAATGTGATCCAAAGCCAAATCATTTCATGAACGATTTTCACCTCTTTCCCCAAACTTGCTTTCTCCCACACACCCCCTTTAGCTCTCCACTCAGGGTACTTAACCCCTTGTTAATTAAAGTATAGATTAAGTTCAACCCTGATTTAATTAACTGTAGAGTCTCAAAGTTTTCTAAGTACCGGGATCTAAAGGTCTCTTTTAAGAATTTACAATTGATTATAAGATATGTGAGATACTCTCTCAGGACTGCCCAGCTTATGATGCCCTCATCAGAGAAAGTGGTAAGCATTGTGACCCATACAGAATTAAAGTAGGTCTAAGGAAACTAAGACACTTAAGTTTAGAATAAACAACCTGCTTTTCAAGACAGTCAAGACAACTGGTGATGACTCTAGATGTAGTGATTAACCTTGGTATCTTCAATATCTAACCAAGCTCTACATTCTCTACAACTCCTGCTTCAGCTACCCTCATTGCCGTTGAAATAAATTATTCTTATTTGCTCATTCCAACAAGGGAACTCTTCACCCCCAAACTCACTGATGGATTTGAGACTCCTTCAGCTACCCTCAACCTGGTTTTGCCCATCTGCCAAACAGTTTACTGTAGTTTGACTGGAGTGCATCCTACAGCCTCTTGGAACCAAAGTTGAGAGTTTATTGGATGAAATTTATCTCTATTTATAATTTACTTTTTTGAATCACTATTATCAGGTAAATTTATTTTTTCTTCCCTCCCCACCCTGCCTCAAAGATGGGTACTATTACATTAACACACACACACACACACACACACACACACACACACACACACACAAAATATTATTTTCCAGTTCTTTCTTTGCATGCATATGTTCTTTATGCTTCATGTTATCTTTTCATTTCCTTTGGGTATTTATAATGATAAAATAATTTATTCATGCAAAGTTGTTCTTAAAACAATATTATTGTTACTCTATATAAAGGTCAATTGGTTTTATTTATTTTGTTCTTCCTTATTTCATGCAAGTATTTCCATGTTTTTTTCTTTGAAATAATTTAGTTAAACTTTTCTTATAGCACAATAATATTTCTATCATAATCATATAACATACCTTGTTCAGTCATTCCCAAATAGATGGACATCCCTGAATTTTCTAGTACTTTGCCATTACAAAGAGAATTATCATAAACATTTGGGTTTCTTTCCCTTTTCCCTAATGATCTTTGGAAATTAAACCCAGTAGTGATTATGATTGGGTCTAAGAGTATAAGTAGTTTAATTGCTCCCCAAAATAGTTGAATCAGCTCATAATTTCAACGAGGATAAATTAATGTCCTAATTTTTCCACATGGTCTCCAATATTTGGCATTTTCCTTTTCAAACATTTTAGCCAACATAGTAGGTGTAAAATTATATTTTAAAGTTACTTTAATATATATTTCCCTAATCAATAATAATTTAAAGCATTTTCATATATGACTATAAATTGTTTCAATTTCTTTACCAGAAAACTGCCTGTTCACTGAATTTGAAAAGGGATTTTGGTGCACCGATACATAACTTTGTGCTTGTGCTAGATAGAAATATGAAGCTACACAACCCCTATGATAATAATGCATGGCTAAAGTGAAAAGAGAAAATTTCATCCTAAATCATTTA
This sequence comes from Macrotis lagotis, assembly GCF_037893015.1. NCBI lineage: Eukaryota > Metazoa > Chordata > Mammalia > Peramelemorphia > Peramelidae > Macrotis > Macrotis lagotis. Next base: position 169,927,625 of record NC_133660.1, read on the forward strand.
TTTCTGAAAAGACCTTCAATAATTAAAAAACTGCAAATTATATTGATTTTAGTTGAAAGAAAAGCTGTCACTGTTCAAAAATTATGCTATATTTCATCATTTTTATTCATAATTAAAATACTTTTAAAGAACTTAACATTCTTTATCAAAATTGTTGGGAGATGTAATAGTATAGCAGGAGTAATATAGGGAGAAATGACATATCTACATTCTAAAGATTGTTTTTAATAGAGGAAACTTGAAAAGGATAAGTCTAACTTTATTATGTAAATATATGTGCATTTTTCAAAGTACACAATATAGATTGTTTTTCAAATAACAAACAAAAATGGGGAGTTTATTAGGGACAGAAAAGGGAAATGAATTAAGATATAATATGGTATAAAAAGAAAAATAGAAAGAAAATTTTAAATGTTTCAAATTAGGAATAATCATGTCCTTAGATTCAAATATACTACTGAGAGATAATTTAAAAAGAAATCCACAATTGTTATTTAATGCATTTATCATTTTTCCAAGGAAATGCTTTTCCCTCAGAATGAATACTACAAGTTACGTTCCAAATATGACACATTATTCTCTCTTAAAGATAAATAAAAACTTACTCACAGCAGAAAAGGATTATTTTGCTTTAAAAATAAAATTATTATCACATTTCAAAATAGAGTAAAGGTTTCTGTGGAACAAAAACAAATGTCATTTGCATGACTACAGGATGTTCACTAGAATTTAGATTCATATTAGAAGTAGGTATGCATAGCCTGTAGCAGATAAATAACAAAGAGGATAAAACACTGGCCCAAGAATGAGGAGGACTTGAATTCAAATTCAGAATTTTCTAGGTATATGATTCTAGGAAAGTCACTTAGCCCCAATTGCTTTCAAAAGGGAAAAAAATATTGAAGGATGCTGAGTACAAAAACCTATATGGAAAAAGCAGTGACAAAATAATTGGAAGAGTGATAGGAAATTATATTAACCAAATTTTGTTCCAAAGAAGAGGAAATAAAATATACCTTCTCTTCTTTGAAGATGTGGAAAATTAGAGATGCTTCACACATTCTTTAGTGTCATTAAACTAGTTTTCTTATTATTCCTAACACTAAGCAATCAATACTCTAACTCCTTGCCAAAGGCTATCCTCCATGTCTGAAAAAATACTTCCTTATTCCTTAGAAAACATACATCATCAATATCATCATCATCATCATCATCATCATCATCATCAATAGCATCACCATAACTAATGACATATTTATTGGGGTTAAAGTTTTATAAATCATGTTTGCAAAAAATGCTTTTAATGAAATCTGGCAGTTAGTACCATTTTGATTTAATAGATGAAAAAAGAGGAGGTCTAAAAGATTTCCTCACAAGTTTTCCTCTGAATTAATCCTTTGTCTTGGATAGCAATATTTTAAATTATTAATTGTATTATTAGTAATATTATTAATTAAACATATTGATCATTAATAATATTAATAAAATAAACATTAAATAAAAAGCAACATATTTCAAAGCAGAAGAATTGACTTTAAGTTTTATATCTATCAATTATTAACTTTTTTATCTCTGATAATTCATCCAATCTCTTTGGAATTCAGTTTACTTATATAACTGAGATAACATACTTTTTACTATACTCACAGGCTAATTGTGAATCCTGAATGAGATAAGACATGGACTCTGCTATGTAAGTATGAAATTCTATTATGATAGAGTATTGCTAATACTTTTTTGTCTTTTCTTACATATTGGATTAAAAATATCTTCTTTTTAAAAGAAACCTTCTTTAGTCCACTTTTACATCCTCCTATTTTCTTCTAGATGTGAAATTATACTAAAAACTTGATTTGTCTTGGAGATGTGTGCATCGTAAGCAGACAGAAAATTTTTGCATTTCCTCAGCAGTTCCTTTGTTCTGCTTTCACACTGCAAAAAGAGTTCCAGGATATGTTTTCCATAGACATTTAGCTATATGGGAATATTATTGATTCAGAAACTTGGCAGTCATGTGAAGATAGAAACCACTTGAAATCACTCTGCTTCAAATATCTCCTGCCTCTACTTATTCCTCTCCTTGTGATTATAAAGAATGGGGGAAAAAAGAGAATAGAGAATAAATGCTAAGAAGCATGCAACTCTCAGACTACATATAACTCACAAATGCTTTTCTTTCATTTTCTTACTCTTAGCAAGATAATTTTTAAATAAAACATTTAATAAAAGTATCAGTATAAAACACTATTCAAACATCCACAAACCTTACCAAAAGTGAATATGGATTTGTATTATACTTGTTCTTACAAGTATCACAGTTAAATTGTTTCTGACACAGCTGTTTTAAATCCAAAGAGTAAACGGTAAAGAAAGATAAAAGGGGAAAACCTCACAATATGTAGTTGTTTGTAAAAAATTATTGCAAAGAAATAAATCTGCTAAAGTAAAAATGTTTTTCAAATGCTCTCATTGAAAATATCTTCTGTACATGTATAGTCCATTTTTTGAAGAATTAATAAAAACAAGAATATTTATATCTAGAATCAATATATTTGCAAAACATTTTACATATGTTATCTCATTGGATATTCATATGAACCCTGTACCCTATCTGCTACTAGTATTTCCCTTTTACAGAGGGTGAAACAGATGTAACAATATTTAATAATTTTGCCAGAGTTCATTCAATAGCTTTTAAGAGCCCATGGAAGAATTTGAAGCCAGATTATCCTGACTTCAAATACAATACTATATCCTTTCTAAAATTCATAAGGAATTGCATCAAATTTATAAGATAACAAGTCATTCCCCAATTTGATAAATGGTCAAATGATATGAACAGGCAGTTTTCAAATGAAGAAATTAAAGCTATATATAAGCACATAAAAATGTGCAAAATCACTATTGATTATAGAAATGCAAATTAAAATAACAATGAAGTTTCATCTCACACTATTAGATTAGTCCAGATGAGAAAAAAGGAAGATGATCAATGTTGGAGAGGTTGTGGGAGAATTGGGGCATTGATGCATTGCTGGTGGAATTATCATTGGATCCAACGTTCCTGAAGAACAATATGGAACTATGCCCAAAGATCAATAAAACTGTTCATATACTTTGATCCAACAATTCCAATTCTAGGACTATATGCATAAGAAGTTGTAAAAAATGGAAAAAGCCCTACATATTCCAAAATACTCATAGCAGCCCTTTTTGTTGTGGCAAAGAATTAGAAATTGAGGGGATGCCCATCAATTGGGGAATGGCTAAACAAGTTATGGTATATGAATATTATGTAATACTATTGTTCCATAAGACATAATAAATGGGGGCGGCTAGGTGGCGCAGTGGATAAAACACTGACCCTGGAGTCAGGAGTACCTGGGTTCAAATCCGGTTTCAGACACTTAATTACCTAGCTTGTGGCCTTGGGCAAGCCACTTAACCCCATTTGCCTTGCAAAAACCTAAAAAAAAAGAAATAATAAATGGTCAGACTCAAGAGAAGCATGGAATGATGTACAAGATCTGATGCTGAGCAAAGGGAATAGAGCCAAGAGAACAATTTGCACATCAACATTATGAGATGAACAACCTTGATGGAAGCAACCCCTCTTGGCATTCCAGAAAGCTAGGACAACCTTATTTGACAGCTTATGGATTTTATTATCCACAGCCAGAGGAAGAAAAACAAAACAAAACAAAATACACAGAAAAAAAAACACCCCTACCGAATCTGATGAACATTTTATAAAAATTATCTCTTCTATATCTCTTTCCCTTAATCCTAATTCCTCATGCAAAAAACTACTAATTTGTAAATATGTTTAAGAAAATATGTAGGGGGGGGGCGGCTAGGTGGTGCAGTGGATAGAGCACTGGCCTTGGAGTCAGGAGTACCTGAGTTCAAATCCGGCCTCAGACACTTAATAATTACCTAGCAGTGTGGCCTTGGGCAAGCCACTTGACCCATTGCCTGGTAAAAAAAAAATATGTGGTAAAATGCTAACCTGACTGTTCCCAACTGAGGGGAGGGGGGGTGGAAAGGGAAGCTTGATGGAAACTTTGTAATTTGAAAATATACCTGTACAAATGGATGAAATTAATTTTTTATAAAAGTTCAATACTCTAGCCACTATACTAGATGCCTTACTTAGGAATCAGATAATGGATTACCAGAAACTCATTTTCCAAAAATCTGCAAAAGCTGTCAAATTATGACTCTAGCCAAAATCTAGAGGGGCAGAACACAAATAAAGACTGAGTGATACAATTTCCCAGCCCAAGACAACTTAGAAGTTCTGCAGGAAAAGTCTCTTTGACCAGGACTGAGGGTTGGAAAGAGCTACAGCACAGCCACAGCCACAGTTGCAGCACAGTCAGGCCCAGCACCTGGATACGTGGTGGGGGGTGGGGGTGGGTTCCCACCCTCTTGGCCCAGGAGTCATCATAGACAGCCAGAAGGAGTGGTGAGAGAACTCTACCACACCAGAGTGAGTGCAGAATGCATCTCTGGCTTCAGAGCAGCTCTATGGTGAGAATTTGTAGCAGATGTCAACAGAGCAACCAGGCACATCCAGAGCTCTCAGTCCATAGATGGTAAGGGGTCAGGGAGACTGCAGAGGTCTCTCTGCTCTCCCTGGGACAGGACTCAGCTGTTTGCCCACACTCAGATCCAGGTAGCAGACTGGGCTTCCATGCTATCATAACAAAGCAGGGACCCTCCTCAAAGCTCCAGGGCAGAGGGGAAGACGATGATCATCCACATCCCAGAGCACAGGCAAGAGACCAGTCAAGGCCTCTCATAAGAACCTGGAGGAATTAAGATGCTTTTGGGTTAACCCCCCCAAAAACCCCAAAGCATTGGAAGTGTGATAAAGCAGTCATAGTCTGAGGAAATGAGCAAACAACATAAAAAAGAACTGACCAGAAAAAAAATCACTTTGATCCCATTGAGGATCAAAATACATACTCAGACGGTGATAAAATTGAAGCTTCTCTAACCAACCTCCAAGAGAAATAGAAAATAGGCTTAGGCTCTGGATGAAATAAAAAAAAATCTTTGAAAAGCAATTAAGGGAGGAAAAGGAAAAATTGGGAGGAGAACTGAAAGCAATGAGGATAAATCATGAAAACCAAGTTGGCAACTTGGTGAAAAAAAAATGCAAAATCATACTGAAGAAAAGAACATATTAAAAACTAGTTTAGGGGTCAGCTAGGTGCTGCAATAGATAGAGCAACGGCCCTGGAGTCAGGAGTAGCTGAGTTCAAATACAACCTCAGATACTTAATAATTACCTAGCTGTGTGGCCTTGGGCAAGCCACTAACCCCATTGTCTTGAAAAACCAGTTTAGGCCACATGGAAAAAGCAAAACAAAAGGCAAATGAAGAGAAGAATGCCTTATAAAGCAGAATTGGCCATCTGGAAAAGGAGATAAAAAAGTTCTCTGAAGAAAATAACACCTTCAAATTCAGAATGGAACTAAAGGAGGCTGTTGACTATCTGAAGATTCATAAAGGAAAAAAAATTATACCCTCCCAAAAAAATTAGAAGAAAATGTGAAATATCTCATTGGAAAAACAACTCACCTTGAAAACAGATCAAGAAGAGATAATTTAAAAATTATTTGGCTACCTGAAAGTCATAACCAGGAAAAGAGCCTAGATTTCATTTTTCAAGAAATAATACAGAAAAATTGGCCTGAGATTCTAGAGGATAAAATAGAAATTGAGGGAATTCACTGGTCACCTCCTGAAAGAGATTCCCAAAAGACAAACTTCGAGAAATATTATCGACAAACTCCAAAACTCCCAAGTCAATAAGAAAATACTAAAAGTTGCTATAAACAAGCAATTCAACTACCATGACTCTATAGTCAGGATTATACAAGATATGGCAGTATCTACATTAAGAGTTCATAGAGCTTGGAATATGACATTCCAGATGGCAAAAGATCTTAGTTTACAACTGAGAATCAACTACCCAGCAAAACTGAAAATCCTCTTTCATGGAAAAGATATACTTTCAATGAAAAGTGGGACTTTCAAATTTTCCTATTGAAACAACCAGAGCTGAACAGAATATTTGGTCTCCAAGTACAAGATTCAGGGGTGCCATAGAGGGGGTAGATGAGAAGGACTAATTATGAGGAACTTAATGATGCTGAACTGCTTGTATTCCTGCATGGGAAGAAGATACTGATAACTCATATGAACTTTCTCATTTATTAGAGCAGTTAAAAAGAGCATAAGACAAGACACAGGAAGGAGCTCAAATAATGGCATAATATAGTAAAAAATAGAGTCAATGGGTGATAAAGGTAAGTACTGAGAGGAAGAAAAAGGAGAGGAAGAAGGCACTAAGATACTTTACATAAGAGTCAAGAAATAAGCTTTTACAATTGAGTGGAACAGGAACAGGGGTAGGAGAGGGGAAATGAGTGAGCCTTCATTCTCATCAGAAATGGCTCAGAGAGGAAACAACATACACACTTAATAGGCTATAGAAATCTCTTACCCTAGAGAAAAATGAGAGGAAAGGAATGGGACAATGAGGAATGAGGGGAGGGAAAGGGGAGTAGATGATAGAAGAGAGGGAAGATCGAGGGAGATGGTACCCAGATCAACACACTTCTGAGCAGAAACAGGGTGAAAGGAGAGAGTGGGGGAAAAATGAGAGTGGGAAGGAATAGGGTGGAGGGAAATCCAGCTTGTAATAGCAACTATGGGAAAAAATGTTGAAGCAACTTCTCTGGTGGACTTATGATAAAGAAGATAACTCATCCCAGAGACAGATCCATTGGAATCTGAATGCAGACAGAACACATACACACTTTTTTCCCCCTCTCATTATTCTCATCTTTTGGGGGGGGTGTTATGATTAGTCTCCCAATAAGAATATTGTGATAATATTAAGTAAATAAACAAAAAAAAAGGAAAAAAGGAATCAGATAATGATTATAGCTGTAATGAATTTCAATGTCCTCTTAGTGGCCTTAATTTTTTATTTAGTACTATTAATATGCTCCATTGTTTTGGAATATTTCATTCCTTGGAGGATCTTGAATATTAATAAATATAGCTTGAATATTAATAAATATAACTTTGAAAGGCTACCATGGCAGGGACTGATATAATACGCAAGATGATATTAGTGTCATTTAAATGATGAAATTCAGAGTGGAATGCCTGACCTGCTAAAGTACAAATAGAAGCAATCACTTCTACATAAGGCACCATTTTGAAAAAACTAAAGGATTAATCAAGAACTTTTCTGAACTGATTCATATTATGAACTTTATCATTATTTCTGCTAAAACTCAAAAATGAAAGCATCATCTTAGAATTTGACTAATAACTAGATGTTTAAAAAATACTTTTGGTATTTTTTCCTCTTTGAGAAAAAATTATTATAAGATAATTTTTAATTAAAAGCAATGTTTCTCAGCAACATAGAAACCTGAATTTTTGATAAATTATCTTGTCATTTGATTATATATATATACATATAATTATATACAAAAATATTTATAGTAGTTCTTTTACTGATGTCAAAGAATTGAAAATCGAAGACATGTCTATTAAATTGGGTAATGGCTGGACAGGTTACTACTTGTGCTATGAGAAATAACAAACCAGATGCTCTCAGAAATACCTGGAACGACTTACATGAACTTATTAATGCAAAGTGAAATGAACAGAACAAGGAGATCATTAAATTCGGCATTAGTAGTACCATATTTTGATCAGCTATGAAAGATTTAGCTATTCTCAACAATACAATGATACAAGACAAATCTGAAGGATTAAATAAGAAAAATACTATTCATCTCCAGAGAAGGAACTGCTGGAGCCTGAAAGCAGATCAAAAAAGTATTTTTTTTATTTTTTATTTTTTGTATATGTTTTCTTTCATAATATGACTAACCCAGAAAAATGTAATTTGTATTACTTCTAATTATTTTTATTTTTAAGGCAATTGGGTTGACTTGCACAAGGTCACACAGTCAGGTAATTATTAAGTGTCTGAAGTCAAATTTGAACCCAGCTCCTCCTGACTCCAAGGCCAGTGCTCTATCCACTGTGTCACCTAGTTACTTCTTGACTTTACTTCTATAATGTATATAAAATTCCTTGCCTTTTCAATGAGGAGAGAGGGAAAGAATTTGGAACTCAAAAATTTAAAAAAAAAAACCCAAACATTAAAAACTGTTTTCAATGTAATTAAAGAAAAATAAAATAACTTTTTAAAAGGATTTCTTCTAAATTGCTTTCTTTAAAATATCTAACCTTAGCAATGTGTTGTTGTACAATGAATAGAAAGTTCGATTCACATTCAGGAAAACCAGTATTCAAGTTTTAGCCTTGACGCATACTGACTGTGAATCTAGGAAAATCATTTTAACTTTATCAGCTCAAACAAATTAAAGGAAAAAGTCCAGTGAAATAACTTTGGAAGTAAAGGTCATCTTATTTCTACAGCTGTCTACAAAGGGAAACTAGATTGGTCTGACTATTCAGTTCAGTCAAAATAGTTACCTTATTAATGTAAGTGCTCTTGTTGTTTAATCAGAACAAATATTTATGTTGATAATTCCTATAATTTTATCCATTATTTACAAATTTCTCTGCATCACCTAACTAAATGGACATGTAATTCTCTGAATTTGAATTATGATATTACCTTTCTTTTAAATGATGGCTATATAAAAGGAAGTCAGAATGTGCTTTTTCACTATTTTAATTGAGGAAATCCTGATTCTCTCAGTAAATCCTGAGAAAGAATTCTCCAATGTAAATGTCTCTGGAACATTAATTTGGAATAACAAAGACACTGGACTACTCTCCATGTATTAGAGGGTAATCAGTCCTGGTTTGTGGTAGAGACACAGCATGCATTAGGGAGAGCTTGGCATCCAACTGTAGCACTAGATGAAATAGTTTACCACCTGGGGAGGTCTGAAGCATTATTTTGGAAATGTTGATTTGGTGCAATCAGTGTTTATGGCCAATGAATGCTTGTTTGAATAATTTTCTCTCCAGTAAATAAAGCTGTGGCCTTTGTCCTTCCTAATAACAGTTCTGAATTTAAAAAAAGATACATGGATGAGTGAGGAGGTATATTATCAGTGAGAGTGGCTAGAATTTCTCCAGGTTTAGGACATTTTGCATAAAATGGAATTCCCACTGAAGACACAAAGTGACCCCCTGATAGTTTTCATTTAATGAAAGTTTCCAAGTTTTAAATAAAATGACTTAATGAACAAAATATGGACAAAAGAGGCAAAATACCATAGCCCCAGTCCTTTTTGAAGATTCAGATGCCAACTGGAGAAAAAGCCTCTTCGTAGCTCATCTGGCTGTTTGGCAGAATCTGCAAGCAGCTGTGTTGGCTGCCTTCACTAGCTCATGAGATTGTCAGACGGCACCACAAATGCCATGTGCCCTGCCTCACTTAGCCTGAATGCCATTTCCATTTGTTCTACTCCTTCTGATTTTGTGATTGTTCTGTGGGAGTGTTTTACTGCAAAATGGTGAGGTTTTTTCACCCAAGATAAATATTTTAATGCTCCTATTTTCTTCTTCCATTTCTACATTGTCATCTTTCGTTATTGTCAGATTCTTTATTAAGAGTCTGATCCATAAGAGGTAGAACCTTATTCAAAGTGACATTAAGTTGAATTTTTCTAATTTTTAATAATCTTTCACATCTTTTATTTTAGAGATAACAAAACTACATAATATATAATAACATAAGACAGCTTTTAAAAATTGAATATAATAAGCCTTGATCTTCATTTAAATACAACAGTTTCTACTCTGAATACAGATAGTATTTTCAATCACAAGTCTATTAAAATTTTCTTTGATTAATCATTCTCCTGAAATGGACAAGTCATCATCACCCCATGCACATGTTAATGTGTACAATGTTCTTCTGGTTCTACTCATTTCATTCAACATCAATTCATGGAAGTCCTTCTAGGCTTTTCTGAAATCCTGTCCCTCAAGATTTCTAATAGAACAATGCTCCATTACATACATATGCCACAATTTGTTCAACCATTGATAAGCATGTTCTCAATTTCTAATTCTTTGCTACTATGAAAAAAGTTGCTATGAATATTTTCTTACTTTGTGGGGTTTTTGCCCTTTTTCATGATCTCTTCAGGATACAGACCCAATAATGGTATTGCTGGATCAAAAATTATGCATATTTTATTGTCCTTTGGGCATAATTCCAAATTGTTCTCCAGAAAGTTTGGATCAGTTCACAACTCCTCTAACAATGCATTAGTGTCCCAGTTTTCCCACAACTCTTCCAACATTAATCATTATTCTTTCTAGTCAAATTGACCAACCTCATAGGTGTGAAATGTTATCTCAGAAATACTTTAATTTGCATTCATCTAATCAATAATGATTTAGAGCAGTTTTCATATGACTATAGATAACTTTTATTTCTTTGTCTGAGAATTGCTTTTCCATATCCTATGGGGAAGTGATGTTTTTTTTTTAAAATAAATTTTACTCTGTTCTCCATATATTTAGAAATGAGTCCTTTGTCAGAAACACTAGTTGCAAAAATTGTTTCCCAATTTGCTATATTCCTTTTAATCTTGCTTGAATTGGTTTTATTTGTGCAAAAACTTTTAATTTAATGTAATCAAAGTTATCTGGTTTGACAATGTTGTCTGTCTCTTTTTGGTCATAAACTGCTCTCTTTTTCCTAGATCTGACAAGTAAGCTATTGCGTTTTCTCCTAATTGACTTACAATATTATCTGTTATGTCTAAATTCTGCACCACTTTGACCTTATCTTGGTCTCATGTATGAGATATTGATGTATTCCTCATTATTGCAATTCTATCTTCCAGTTTTCCTAGTAGTTTTTATTGAAGAATGAGTTCTTATCCCAAAAGTTGAAATCTTTGGGTTTGTCAAGCAGTAAATGACTACAGTCATTTATTCCTGCATCTTTTACACATATTCTAGTCCACTGATCCACCACTAGGTTTCTTAGCCATCACCAGACAGTTTTTGATGACAGATGGTTTATAATATAATTTTAGATCTGGTAAGGCTAGGCCACTTTACTGTGCATTTTCCCCCATTAAGTACTTTGATATTCTTGTTCTTTTGTTGCTCCAGATGAATTTTGTTACAATTAAATCTAGTTCATTAAAATAGATATTTGACATTTTCATTGACATGACCCAACTAGGTAATTTGATTTGGTAGAATTGCCTTTTTTATTCTATTAGCTTAACATAAACAAGACCAAAGACCATTTTTTCAATTGTTTAGATCTTCCTTTATTTATGTGAAAAGTGTTTTGTAATTGTGTTCATACAGTTTCTGGGTTTGTATTTTATGTTGTCTCAAATTATTTTATGTGGTATTTCTCTTTCTATCTCTTTATGTTCTATCTTTTTAGCAATATCTAGAAATGCTGAAAATTTCTGTGGGTTTATCTTATACCCTGAAACTTTGATAAAATTGCTAATTGTTTTCAGTAAATTTTTAGATACTTTTTAGGGTTCTCTAAGTATAACATCATATCGTCTGCAAAGAGTGAGAGCTTTGCTTGCTCATTCTCAAATCTAATTCTTTCAATTTCTTTTTCTTCTCTTATTGGTAAAGTTAACCATATTCAATAGCAGTGGTGATAACAGACATCCTAGTTTCAACCCTGATCTTACTTGGAATGCTACTAACTTATCCCCATTGCACATAATGCTTATTTATGTTTTCAGATGGATACTGCTTATCATTTTAAGGAACAATCAATTTATTTCTATGCTTTGTAGTGCTTTTAGTAGGTTGGGTCCTATATTTGCTCAAAAGTTGTTTTGGCATTCATTGAGATAATCATATGATTTCTCTTAGATTTCTTATTGATATAGACAATTATGCTGATAGTTTTCCTAATATTGAACTTCCCTGTATTCCTGATATAAATCCTGCTTGCACATAGTGTATTATCCTAATAACTTGCTATAATCACTTTGCTAATTCTTTCTCATCCTGGTTTGTATTGATATTATTGGTGTCATAGAAGAAATTAAGAAGAGTTCCAACTTCCCCTATTTTTTTCAAATAATTTATACAGAACTATAACCAATTGTTCTTAGAATGACTGAAATCACTTGTGAATCCATCAGGCTCTGAATTATTTTAGGGACTTCTTGATGGCCTGTTGAATTTCTTTTTTCGGAGATAGGGTTATTTAGGTATTGAATTTCCTCTTTTAATCTGGACAATTTATGTTTCTGTGAATATTCATCCTTTTCACTTAGATTATCTAATATATTGACATACAGTTTGGCAAATTAATTCTGAAATATTTATTTCAATTTCCTCCTCATTGGTGGTGAATACACCTTTTTCATTTTTTATACCAGTAATTTGGTTTTCTTCATTTTAAAAAAGCTAATTAAATAAAGGTTTAGCAATTTTATTAGTTTTTTCATAAAATCAACTCTTGGTTTTTTTATTACTTCACTATTTTTCTTGCTTTCAATTTTATTAGTTTCAACTTTAATTTTCAGATTTTCTAATTTGGAATTTAACTGGAGATTTTCATTTTTTTCTCTGACTTGTTTATTTCCATGCCCAGTTCATTGATTTCTTCTTTCTCTATTTTATTCATGTAAGCATTCAGACATAAAATATATCCTCTATTAAATGCTTTGACTCTATCCCATAAGTTTTGGTATGTTGTCTAGTTATTGTCATTGAAATCATTAATTTTGACTGTATTAAATTTAAAAGTTTTTGCACTAATGAAACTAATGTTGAGAAAATTAGAAGGAAAACAGAAAGCTAGAAAACAATTTTCCACATATAGGGTTCTAATAAAGGTCTAATTTCTAAACCATATAGAGAATTGCATCAAATACATAAGGTTGAAAGTCATTCCCCATTGATAAATATGCAATTTTCCTTTTGAGTTTTATATTTTCAATTATGTTTTCACCTTATAATCTTTTTGAAAAATAAACTAGAATTTTTCATTTGAAAAGTAAAATCTGCCTAAACCAATAAATTTAGTCAAATATATATTTTTCTTATTCAAAATGAAAGCAAATAATGTAAATCTGAAATCCTGTTCTGTTTACCACTTTGAAAGACAGTTTGGGTGATTTTGTATGTTTAAGACAATAGTTCCCTTAAATTATATTCTAAAAATAATATTCAAATAATTTTACATGCTTTGACAGAGTTCTTTCTAAACAATTTTGACACAGATTTTTATTTCAACTCACATTTGTGTATGTTTAATTTTAGAAAGAACCCACCAAATATCTAAATTTCAGATGATAATAATAATATTATAAAAAAATTTTGTTATTTTTAAAACATTGAATTGAATAATAAAATTATAGAGGCATATATAATTTGTGAATTTATTTTGTTCTGTTTTGCTAATTTTTTTTTAAATTCCTTATATTCCTAAATTGTAGCAAGCCTTTTCTTTAGGCTTCTCACTCCAAAACAATTAAAGGATATAAAAATTATCTTCATAACTGAATGTCAAGAAAACAGACCTATATCACAATCTAATATATACTAAACTTACAGTGTCACACAGAAGTCATTTTGATATTCTATACTTTCTGTGTTTTTCAGCGCACCTCTGTCTCAATCACATGTGAAGAGCAAAGATACCAAAATGAAGATTTGGGCTTGGAGACAACTAAAAACATTCTGTCTCTCTTCAGCCATTCCAACACCAGTTAAACCAGTAATGTACAAAGCAACAAAGCAAGTTCTATAAGTGAATAAAATTAGGAAAATCTCTAGCCTATGTGAAGAGTATTGATAAGGTTTCTTATGTGTACATGTAAGATTTTGTAGCTTACATATTATCATAACTTTCTATGTCTACCTGAGTTCTAACTATTTCAGCCTATCTATAAAACAATAGGACCAAGTTTAGCCCTGTAGAAAAATATGCTGATATTTTAAAGTGTCTTAGTACCCTATTAAAGATGTGTTTCCTATTATTCTTATTATTCACTCAAATATCATTCCAACTCATTTGACTTTGGTGTTGGTTTTCTTTCATTTTCTCTCTCTATTATTCATTGATTTACCACAAATATCACTAAACTCATGAAGTATTTGCCATTAAATACTCTCCATATGGGAGATCTTAATTACTTCCCAACCCCACCTAAAAACACCACTTGCATCACTCTAATATTGTAGCAAATAGGTAAGTTTTATAATAACATTTAATACATAAAAAGAGTAATATATCTCAGTTTGAAAAAAGTAGTCTAGAGACAAATTTGAAGCACTTTGAACAAAAAAGATGAAAAGTTTGAATTTTATGCTTAAAAAACTATTGAACATGGGCATGGAGGGGGCAGGGGGGAAATTGTATTTTAGCAAAATTTTAAAGATAGGATAGTCTGAAGGAATAAGAATATGAAACACAATAATCCTACATTAAAAGGTTCTTAAAACAGTCTAGGCAAAAATTGATGAAGGTATAGAATTATTGTCATATCAGTGGAGATAATGAGATGAATGCAAAAACTTCTGAAAAGTAAAACAAAAGATTGAGAACTGATATGTAAGGTAAGGAATATGGAAGAATTAAAAATTTTTCCACAGTTATAAAACTGATCTACTTGAAAGACAATGATTTTCTTAACCTAGGGAAGTCTGAAAAAAACAGGATTGATGAGAGATGCTGAGTTCAGTTTTGGTGCCTTAAAGAATCTAGAATGAAAATCTAGGGATTAGTGAATTGATTCAAAATGTGTTTTTAATTCATGAGGACTTAGAAAAGGTCATCAAATTTAGCAGGACATATAACTTTATGAATGAAAATAAAGAATTTTTTTTCTTTTTCATGTTATCTTGAACATTCTTTGATTTGCAATTAATTGCTTATTCCAAGATAATATCACAAAAGGAAAATGTCCTATTTAAAATAACTTCATAAAACCTGATTTAAAAGTCATTTAACCATAATTCTAATTTAAAACCACGACTTGCAATTTTAAAATCAATTCTCTATTCAAAATCAATGATTAAGTACCTTCTATATACACCTATAATTAAGGTACTATGAGTAGCTTAAATATCAGTGGACACAGAACCTGACCTCTATAATTAGAAAATAATGTAGAAAATGTTAATAATGCAAAATAGATTTCAAAAGTGTGTTGTGGATATATTTTTTAAAAGAGTTGGTTGTTAAAGTTACAAGTAAACTACTGATAGCAAGTCATTTGGCTTCTTATTACCCCTGGCTACTATCTAATCAAATATACTACAAATGAGCTGCTGGTCTTCACTGGAAATACGATATTTCCACATGAAGATGGATTTTAACCTCTCCCTCCCCACAAGTGTTGTTAAAAGAAAGACTAGATTGATCTAAACAGTAGAAGTACAATTATGAGATTGATTGTTTTCCTTCTATATCAATATGATTAATATTTTATAAATTTACATTGGCATAGCTATAGATTATGTAAGGAAATAAGATTATTATTATTTCATGAAATAACATATGAATCGGATAGAACAATATATTTCGACTGAAAACTCCAAATTAGGAGAAGAAATATTAAGATGTTTATTAGATTGAGAGAGACATAAATTATGAATTATCTAGGATAAATCTATGGCAATTTTCTCATATATATATATATATATGTATATATATATATATATTTCTCACATATATATATATATGATCTTACCAAATTTATTGAATTTACCAAATTTATTCAACTGTTACATTAAAAGAGGGCATATGGAAATTTTACTCTAGGTGTTATATAGATGAGAAGATGAGAAGTGACTTCTAATTTTCTTTCATCAAAGAACTTTCTGAATGAAATGAAGAATCTGTGCAACAATAAGAGGAAACTTTTATGTCCTCAACATTTCCTGGTAGGATAAGAATAAATTAACTTAGAAATAAAGCAAACACTGCAAAGAACATGCTATTACCTCGAGAAATTTCATATTTGTCATGTCCCTTAATATCATAACATAATAATGACAAGCAAAGATATAAGTATCAATGTGCAAACCATTCTGTCTATTTAAAGGACTGACTCATTGAAATACAAAATAGTTCCTTATAAATATTTTTTAAGTTGGCCACATTTGAAATCAATGTTGCCTTTATAATTCTTGGAAGACAGGAAACATCATTGAAAATAATGATAAAATAACATTGATGATTATGATAATTATGATAATAATAATAATACCTTGCGTTTGTATAGTTCCTACTTTTATAAGAGATTTTATTATGAGTAGATAATGGAGAAGAGAGCTGAGAATTTTTTTAAAATCTATTTGTTGAAGATAAACTGCATGAGTCATCCTATTGAGTTCAAATTTATAGAATTCTTAATAAATATGACTTTTTCATTTTGATATAATCATGATGTGGGGGATAAGAAAGGAAGATGGCAGAGGGATAGAGAATGTTTGCCTCAGGAGATTGCAGAATAGAAATGTTTGAAAACTAGTGTATTAAACCAAGCATAATGTCTTGTCAGCTGTAAAATTTCTAAGAGAGGATGCTTTGGCTTCAGGGGCTTACTGATTCTGACATATTACTCTATTTGTACAAAATAAGTAGAATATACTTTTTCTTTTAAAATATATATTTTAGTTAATTTTATAGATGTATATGTGTGTATACACATGTAGTTATATTATATATATATATGAAAACATATCTACATGCTTCTTTTCCCTTTTATGATTGACACATATGAAACATGGAGGCAAATTTGTACAATTCAAGTGTCTTTCTCAATTGTAAAAAAAATGTAAAAATTGCAAAAAAGCATTAACTACACAAAAATATCATCGGTAGGCTTATGCCCCACAAAGATCTAATAAAAATGAGAGTTCCCTATATGTACAAAATTATTTAAAGCTAATGAAAGAATGAGAAAGAATAAGTTGCCCCCCTAATGGGGCAACTATTATTCATGAAATGGCTGAACTATACATATATATATATATATATATATATATATATATAAAATGAAATATATAAATATAGATTTAAATATCTATCTATATATATGTATTCTGTATGTAATTATTTTGTTTCCTTGTATGAAAAATATTTTTTATTTAAAAAATACATCCTAACATATCTACAATGATGTGACAAAATCATTTTGAAGTTCTTTTCTTAGTAGGACTTATTTTTTAAGTCTTGATAAGGTCAAAATTTTATATTAATGTATTTAATTTGAGTTCTTTTTACTAATATAATTTTTAAATAAAGTTTACATTTCCATCCTTTTCAAAGTTAAAAAAATAATTTTGAAAAGGAAATTTCTTTGGGATTATCCGAAGTTAGATCCTAATCTGGAGTTTTCATTCCTAGTCAATTACTACATTCTTAGAGTCCTTAGGCCATTCAAAAATGTTTTTCTTCAATTTTTCATTTCTGTAAGAATTGTTTTTTTCTGCTCTCTTTACTACATTAGTTTGGACATGTAATCCCAGGTTTCTCTGAACCAGGTCCTTTCATTTCTTATTGTATAACAAAATCCTATGACGTTAATATGCCATAATTTATCTAGTCATTCCCCACCTGATGGGTACTTTACCCTTTGTTTCCAGTTCTCTGATACAAGTGCAGTTATGATGGTATTTGTATATATCACTCATTTTCCTCATTTTTTGGTCTTTATGAGAATAATCCTAATATTTATTTTGTTGGCTTAAAAGACTATACAAAGTTTCGTGACTTTGGAGGCAACATTTCAAATTGCCAACTAGAATAGCTAGAACAATTCAAAGGACAACCAAAAGTTCCTTGCGTGTTTTTCCCTCCATAGATCATGAATATATGTTTTTCAATGTCATATTTGTCAATCTACAAGTTTTCAAGTTGACTCTCACAATTGGTTTCACTAGTTTCCTAAATTAGTGCTTTGGAGGATTTGGATATATTTGCCTTCATCTTTGTTATCTTCCTTTGAGAAATGCCTGTTCATATCACTTATCAATTAAGAAATGGGTCTTATTATTATAAATTTGAATCAATCCCTTACATATTTTGGCAATGAGAGCTTTATCTAAAAAAATCTTCAAAGTTGTTACAAAATAATTGCTTACATTATAATTTTAACATCATCTACTTTATTTGTGCAAAAAACTTTATATAATCAAAATTGCCTGCCTTTTATTATGGTTATGACTTCTCCTACCATAATTGAAAAAAAATTTTCATTCTTGTTGCTTTTTTTTATGCTATGACCTTTGTCATTTGAGTCATATATTAAATTGAAGCTTTTATGATATATGATATATACTCAGAGGTCAATACATAGTAGAGGCAATAGCTTTAGCCAATAATCTGAGAATCTCATTATTTTTAGAAGCCATAGGAATTACTTAGGACTCTTTAGTTACAAATTTACATAGACTTTTTAGAAAGTATTTTAGAAAGTTATTTTAGCAAGATATTTTGACAATTATATCAAAGTTAGGTTAAAGAGGGGAGAACTTGAAGGAATGGAGACCAATTAGCAAGTTATAATAGGAGTGTAGGCAGGGCAATACAGGTTGGCTGACCTGGTCTTCCATAAAATGAAGGCTCCAAGAATTCACAACAGGAAGAGGAGGAGGTGTTTGAAGAAGGATATTCTAGGATCACATAATAAAGGCCATTTTAATGTTTTTACTACTGTGTTTAACTGTAGCAAAAGATTTCATCTTTTAATATATATGGTTTTAGGATGGGGAACTCACCCTTGTTATGAGACTCAGAATCAAAGAAAAATGAGACATATAGGCCAGACTTCTTCAGAGAATGACAAAAAAGAAAAAAAAGAAAAACCAAACTATCTAAAAGTGACTCTTAACATGGTAGATAACTTGGGTTTGCAAAAACTTGGGTTTTCAGGGAGAATGTTATAATTATTTCAGGATTATACAGAAATGTTCTGAAGGTAAATTACATGTTGATGAATACTATCCCCCACAATGATTATAATTAAAGCTGTAGATACTCTAGCAAACATTTCCCTAACAAATCCTTGTTCCTTCAAATGGAACTTTGGTAGCATCCAAATAGTTGAGACATGTTTACCATAAAAATTTTGAATTCATTTTAAAATATTTGTCTCTGGGCAGCCACAGCAGTTACACTAACCACCTGGAGGTGGGGGCTTCTGTTCGCCCTGCTGCAACTTCACCGTCCACAGCCGCCGGCCTGAGAAAGGAGAAATAGAGCATAGAGTCCAGGACTCTGGGCAGAGCCCGGTGTCACGATTCTGCCCACCCAGAAAATCTTACAATGACTGGATTGGACCCCTGATAGATATTCAAACCTTCGACCAATTGAATTTCACATACCTGAAAATGAATCTCCTTTGGAATAGAAGCTTGGGAAATTAAGAAAGACAAGAATGAGGAGCGGCTAGGTGGCATAGTGGATAAAGCACCGGCCCTAGAGTCAGGAGCACCTGGGTTCAAATTCGGTCTCAGACACTTAATAATTGCCTAGCTGTGTGGCCTTGGGCAAGCCACTTAACCCCATTGCCTTGTAAAAAAAAACCTAAAAAAAAAAAAAAAAGACAAGAATGGAACCAATAATATTGGGTAAACCAGAATCAGATCCTTTAGTAAGGAAAAAGAAGAATTTATTCACTCAAGATTAAAAGTCAGAGGTCTGGAATTGAAAGATGGAAGAGGTAATACAGACACACACACACACACACACACACATACACACACGTGTATGTGTGTGTGTGTGTGTGTGACATTAAATGCAGAGAAATGGCTGATTTTTACAGGGAATTCTTGAGTAAAACTTTTCAGAAGGATATATACTATAACAGAGACTTAAACTATCACGTTGTTCATGGGAAGAGTGACACTAGATAAAACTTGGAGGAAACTGGGTTTCAAATTTTTGAAGAACAATTAAAAGTACACCACCATCTGCCTTCACCAACTCCTGTACTGGCTATCAGGTTCAGGCATTGGTCTGACTGACATCTTATTTACCTCGAACATCATTATATCATATGAAAGAGACTGACAAACTCAATTTATGTAGATAATAAAAAAAATTTAAGTAAGGAAAATATTTTCAGAAGTTTTTCTGTTGAGGATCACTTTTGCCTTCGCTCCCACAACAACCTGAGCAGGTAATGTAATTTATATGAACTGGGACAGATTTTGGAAGAGTATTTCAGGACAAAGGTGTAGCCCAGAGAGCAAACAGCTCTCAGCTTGCTTTTGCTCCTCATGACTTTTCCTGAGGGAGTTAAGTATTATGGTCATATTAATTCCTGAATTGGCAGTCTTGGGTCTGCATGTTCTGAGATGAGATCCTGACTCTATAATTCTTTGTGCCATATTTGCCCAAGACATACTTTTCAACTGATGGGGTTGCCTTTATTGTGTAATCACTTACAGTCTCAGGTAATTAAGCCATCCTAACTTTAACTATCCCCTATGTATAGATAGCCACATGCTGATCAGACATCAAAGCTTTAGAGAAATATTTGGTATTTATTTTGAAATGATTATCCTTTGAAACAAAGTTTTGAAGTGTGAGTATACTGTAATTAAAAAGTTGTGTGGTTTTGTTTCAACAATGTACAAGAATGTATATTTCCAAATGAAATTATTACTGTTGTTCAAATATTTCTGGAACTCCTCTCTAAAGGTTACCTCCTAGTGTTTTTTAACCAATAGATTTTTATTCTTAAAGGGGGATTGGAATTTTTTTTAAATATTGAGAGCAAATTAAGTAGGTGATACTGCTGGTTGGGACATTTTGGGGTTCAAAATGCATTTTGATTCCAAAAATAATGAATGGTTTTCTTCTGAGGATAGTTAAATTTGCCCTAACTGACCCATAAGAGGTTTCCTAGAATTCTTTTTAAGATCCTTTTCAACTCTGAGCTTCTGTGTTTTAAACAGGGGCAAAATTGTAACCTTGAGTGTGCCTGTCTCTAAGGATGATTACTTTGAAAAGGGGCAACACATTCAAATATATAAATCCTGGTCTGTTAGTTAAAATAGTTGCATTGGTTTAAATTTTCACTTTGGGCTAAATGCTCTAGTAAAGGGCTACAGTAATCAGTGCCATTCCCTTCTGTAAAACCACTCAGAATTATAATTACATTGTGGAGGATGTTAACTTTTCATACTACAATAATTCCTGTCACTATTCCAGTACAATTACCACTTACCTGAAGGTCTTTTAAGACCTTTAAATACCCCAACCAGCAGAGATAGCAGAATATTTGAACATTCCAGCTCTGTTAGTGAATGGCATCTCATCATGATTATATGACAATGACCTTTTTCCTCTATGGTCCAGAAAGAGACAAGTGAATTTAAAAAAAAAAGAAAAGATATTTTTGAGGTAAATATTAAATGTAAGAGGTGGATATGAATTCCTTTAGAAACATACATATTTGTTTCCAGTGAAGGATTAGTAGTTGCTGAATTGCAAATGGCTGACAGGTATGAAGGAATAGGGTATATGTGAAGGCTAGTGGAAAAAGGAATGTTTGTCAGCTGTGGAAATATGAAAAAAGAGGTGAACAAATGATTCATCTCTTGAGAGCTATGAGGACACTTGATTTTTATTTTCTGCCAAGGCTTATATCTTAAGACTAAGAAATGGTTTTGGGAGAGCATTCTTTTTGTTTGTTTTACTTGCTTTTGCTTTTTGAAAATTTGTTTCTGCCTTGGCAGATAGATTCCCAGGTATTTTATATAATCTGAAGTTACTTTGAATGATATTTCTCTTTCTAGCTCTTTCTTCTGAATCTTGCTAGTCATGTATAGAAATGTTGAGGATTTATGAGGGTTTATTTATATCATGCAACTTTACTAAAATTGTTAATTATTTCTAGTTGTTTTTTAGATGATTTGGGGGATTCTCTAGGTATACCATCATGTCATCTGCAGAGTGAGAGTTTTGTTTCTTTCTTCCCAATTCTAATTCCTTCAATTTCTTTTTTCTTCTCTTATTGCTGAAGCTAACATTTCTAATAAAATATTGAATAGCACTGATGATAATGGGCCTCCTTGGTTCACCCCTGGTCTTATTGGGAATGGCTCTAGCCTCTCCCCATTTCATATACTGCTTGTTGATGGTTTCAGATAGATATTGTTTATTATTCTTAGGAATGATCCCATTATTCCCATACTCTCTAGTGTTGTTAATAGGAATGTGTGTTATATGTTGTCACAAGATTTTTCAGCATCTATTGATGAAATCATATGATTTCTGTTAGGTATGTTATTGATATAATTAATTATACTAACAGTTTTCCTAATATTGAACCAAACCTGCATTCCTGACTTAAATCCTACTTGGTCCTAGTGTATTATCTTAGTGATAACTTGTTGTAATCATTTTGCTAAGACATTATTTAAGATTTTTGCATCTATATTCATCAAGGAGAAGGAGCTGTGATATTCTTTTTCTGTTTTAACTCTTCCTGGTTTAGGCATCAGCACCATATTGGCATCATAGAAAGAGTTAGTTAGAGGTCCATCTTTCCCTATTTTCCAAAGAGTTTATATAGAATTAGAAGATAATGATCTTTAAATGGTTGATAGAATTCGTGTGAATCCATCTGGCCCTGGAGATTTTTTTCTAAGGGAGATCAAAGTTGAATTTCTTTTTCTGAGATAGGTTGTTTAGGTATTGAATTTCCTCTTCATTTAGTTTTTTCAAAAATCCAACGCTTGGTTTTATTCATTAGTTTGATTTTATTAATTTCTCCTTTAATTTTTAGAATTTCTAATTTGGTATTTAATTGGGGATTTTAATTTATTCTTTCTCTAATTTTTAGTTGAATATTTAGTTCATTGATTTCCTCTTTCTATAACTTGTTCATGTAAGCATTTAAAGATATAATGTATCCCCAATAGCCACCTTGAGCGATTCCCATAGGTTGTGGTATGTTGGTCATTATTGTCATTATCTAGGATTAAAACATTAATTCTTTCTATAATTTCTTGTTTGATCCACTTCTTTTTTTAACATGAGGCTATTTAGTTTCCACTTAATTTGCAGTCTATATCTCCCTGTTCCAATATTGCATATGATTGTTATTGCATTATGAGCTGAGAAAAATGTATTCAATATTTATGCATTTCTGTAATTGATCATTAGGATTTTATGCCCTAGTACATGGTAAGTTTTTGTGTAAGTGCCATGTACTGCAGGTAGAAAAAAGTATATTCCTTTATATCCCCATTCAATTTCCTCCATAAGTCTATCATATCTAGGTTTTTTACCAATCTATTTACCTCCTTAACTTTCTTCTGGTTTATTTTATGATTAGATTTATCTCAATCTGAAAGTGGGAGTTTGAGGTATCCCACTAGTAGAGTATTGCTGTCTATGTCTTCTTTTAGCTCTTCAATTCTCCTTTAAGAATTTAGATGCTATACCATTGGGTGCATACATATTTAGTATTGAAATTACTTTATTGTCTATTGTTTCTTTTAGGAGGATATAGTTTCCTTCCTTATCTCTTTTAAAGCGATGTATTTTTGCATCTGCTTTGTCTGAGATAAAGTTTGCCCCCCTACTTTTTTCACTTCAACTAAAGCAAAATATATTTTGCTCCAAACGTTTACTTTAATTGTATATCTTTCTCTATGCTTCAGATGAATTTCTTGTAAGCAGCATATCACAGGAATATGGTTTTTAATCCACTCTGCTATTCAATTACATTTTAAGGGAGAGTTCATCCCATTTCCATTCAGTCATAATCACTAACTCTTTTTTGACCTCAATACTATCTTCCCTTTCTTTGTATTTTCCCCTTTATTCACTTTATCCTTATTCCCCAGTATTTTGTTTCTGAATACTTCCCCCTTCAGTGTGTTTGCCCTCCTATATCAACCCCCTCCCCTTTCTTTCCCCTTTTCATTTTCTCCTCCTTCCTTCCCTTCCTCCTGTTAGTTCCCCTTTTTGTCCCCCTCCTTGTACCCACTTCCCTTTTCCTCTTTTAATACTTGAAAGGTAAGATGAGTTTCTTAACTTAACTAAGAGTGTGTGTAGGTTAACTTTAAGCCAAGTCTGATGAGAGGAAGATTCAGGTGCTTCTCATCTCTTCCCTTCATCCCCTCTATTACAATAGGACTTTTGTAGCTCTTAATGTAATGAGATTTACCCCATTCAATCTCCTCCACCCCCCATCTCCTTATTGTCCCCCTTTTCAAGGGGGTATTGTTTTTAAATCTTTTAAATCTATCTGAGTCACAGAAAAGTTTTATGTGTCCATCACTTCTGGTTAAGTATATTCTCTCTAATAGAGTTTCAATTCTCAAGAGTTGTAAGAATCTTTCTCCCAGGTGGGGAGAAATTGGCTACAGCCAGTTTGATTTTATTGAATATCATGTTCTTTTCTTTACCTTTTCTTCTACATTTTCATGTGTCTGTTGGGCCTCCTGTTTGATGTCCAGATTTTCTATTTAGCGCTGGTCTTTTCATCGGGAAATCTTGGAAGTCTCCCATTTTGTTAAATGTCCATCTTCTCCCCTGGAAGAGAAGACTCAGCTTTGCTGGGTAGTGGATTCTTGTTTGCATTCCATGCTCCCTTGCTTTTCAGAATATCTTGTTCCAGGCCCTTCGATCTTTTAATGTTGATGCAGCCATGTCTTGCATAATCCTTACTGTGACTCCTTGGTATTTAAATTGTTTCTTTCTGGCTGCTTACGGGATTTTCTCTTTTATCTGAAAGTTCTGGAATGTGGCCACAGCATTCCTTGGTGTTTTCATTTTAGGATCTCTTTCTGGAGGGGATCTATGTATTCTTTTTTTTTTAGGTTTTTTATTTTTTGCAAGGCAAATGGGGTTAAATGGCTTGCCCAAGGCCACACAGCTAGGCAATTACTAAGTGTCTGAGACCAGATTTGAACCCAGGTACTCCTGACTCCAAGGCAGGGGCTTTATCCACTATGCCACCTAGCTGCCCCGGATCTATGTATTCTTTCAATAACTATTTTGCCCTCTGGTTCCATGATATCAGGGCAGTTTTCCATCATTAAATCCTGTAAGCTTAAGTTCAGGCTTTTTTTTCCTCTTCAATGTTTTCAGGAAGACCAATAATTCTCAGGTTGTCCCTTCTCAGTCTATTCTCAAGGTCAGTGGTTTTGCTGATGAGTTATTTTACATTTTCTTCTATTTTTTTCAATTTTTTGGTTTTGTTTAACAGTATCTTGTTGTCTCATGAAGTCTTAGTTTCCACACACTCCATTCTTTTTTTAATTCTCTGCTGTATAAATATATTTTTTAAAAATATGTATTTTTTGTAAAATACTACCTTGAATATAAGTCATATGATTGAATATGATCTCAAATATACACATTTAAAAATTTTCAACAATCACAATTAGAAACAATTATTTTTAAGACAAATTTATAAGACATTCGAAAATATTCATTTAGTTTCATGTAGGATAAATGGAGTTTCTCTTATTAATGGAAAATTCATCTTTGCTGTGCATAAACTAGTGTAGTGTGAATGTAAATTACTTAGCATATTTAAGTATTACAAACTGAATTATTATTTGTAAACAAACAAAAACCTCTTACAGACTGCTCTTTTAGTTTTCAAGAATTCAACTGATCAGTTAATAATTGGCTCAAAATGTCTCTATTGGGTCTCACTGCTAAAATAAATGTGTGCAAAAAGGGATAATTGTGCAAAAATTTTAAAACTCTAGAAAGAATGCTTTGCATTGTAATAGGTCTGCAGTTTACAAATCTTGGCCAAAACTAACTGAAAATTATGACTCACCATTTTTTTAAGCAGATGAAATGCAGCAAAATGTTAACTCCTGTCAAATTAGGCCCAAAATTTCTGCAGAAATTTAAACTGTAAAATTAGCTAATTAGCTCATCGGTCTTAATCAAGATAGAGCCAAATATGTTCAAACCAAACTTGAAAAGCTAATTTACTTATTATGTGCAAGTGTTGTGATAATAAATTAGAAAATAATTTGTTTAATAATTTTTAAATCATCAAATACTACATAAAATTTAGTTTTTATGCAGAAAAACATCAGTATTAATTGTTTTTTCAAAATTTCATCTGATCTTATGATTTGTGTCTTCTTTGATTTAATGACATTAATTCTAAACAATATATATTGTAACCATCTAGTTCCTTCCTGTAGCACAGAATAATTTGTCAAGTATAAATAATAAACTATTAGAAATTTCAAAAGATTACAAATTTATCCTAGATTTCTTTAAGAGCTAATACTGCTCCCCAAAATGAATAAATACATTTCCATCTATCAGTCACAAACCAATGTTTTTAGAAAAGAAAATAAATTTTTTACTTAACAAATTCATTAAGTAACAAACATATTTCCTATCCTTTTCTCCCTAAGTGGACATCCATTTGATTCATCTTTAATCCTTAAAAGAAAAGGAAAGGAAAGTATAACCTTTGATTTGTGGGAATGTGTGGAGAAGAGTAGGAATAAAATGGTCTTTTTTAATGTCACTAAGAATACCTAAATTTAGTCTAATTTTATGCAATTTTAAGCATTATAGGAAATTCAAAGACTAACTAGATGTTCTAAAACTGAAATACTACATAAGTGTTTTTAGCTTCAAATTGAAAAAAAGAAATATCGTTTTAGAGTTTATCTTTTTGGAAATTAACAGGTTATTTTTTTAAGTAAATTTTTTTTCTGAACATTCTACATTCATATATGATTAACATTTTCTGATACTAAAACTATGCTTTTAAAAAAAAAAGCTTTTAAAAAGCTAAATACATAGTATTACCAGTGCATGTAATAGATTTTACTCAGTAGTCGATTCAGTTTCAGCTGGTCCTCTATTTAGTCTTCTAATTCCTCTTTTTCCTGCAGGACCTTTTGGTTTAGCAAAAATTTGCTTATGTGCATGTTGCTTTGGATGTACTTCTTCATAAAGGAAGTCTGAAGTTAATTCATCTCCATTATCTATTTCAATCTTTCTAATAACATCCATCTGTAATTTTCTTGCTACAATTTTTAGCAGAGGACTCTTGCAGCTGGAATAAAGCATCTGTTCTCTTATACTGCATGTGTACCCAGGCATTGAGTAAATAAAACTATAGACTCCAAATAGTCTCCTTCATGAGAATGTTTATATAGAAAGAAGTGATAACGTGCGGAATCCTTTGGAATCCTTTTTGGCAAGTCTCTTAGCTCGGTATTTGTTGTGTTGGCCAAAATTATAACTTCATTTTTTGCGTCTATTTCCAATTGTACCTAGTTGAGCTGTCTATTATTCAATTTCTCCAAAGCTTGAATAGCTTCTCCGGCAATCGGGAATGCTATTCCTTGTAGTGTTTGATGCTTAGTGTCCACACCAACATCAGTTTGGACCTCATTAATTTTAATTTGCTGTAATTCTTCTTCAGCTGCAGTCAATGGGGCTGGGGAGGACTGAGATATCAAATATTTTCTATATCTGTTCAATGAAACATTTTCCTTTATTGTTCCGAATAATTCATCTTTAATATGACCACCTCCAAACTCCTTTTTCAGTGTTGCTCTGGTTGCTGCATGCAACATTTTTTGACGAACATGAGAATAGTCTGGAGACCATGCAATGAAGATCCACTCAAATCCTTGGGCATTCTGAGAATCTAAGCTTTATAATATATAGCATGTTTGCTTCTCTTCTAACAGTGGTAGAATGAAAGAATCATAATCTTTATCCCAAGTTTCAACTGGCTGACTAGAAGATCCAACTACAAGTTGCTCATCCTCAATTGAAATCTTTAGAATCCTGTATTTCCCATTTCTTGCCCTCGCAAATATATTTTTAACTTCTTCACTTGCTTGGATGCAGGTCTGATGGGACATGGTGACAAGGTCAGCACCTGGCACCCACCCTCCAGCTCCCACCCTCCGGCACAGAGTCGGGAAGAGCTAGCGACC
This sequence comes from Macrotis lagotis, assembly GCF_037893015.1. Lineage (NCBI taxonomy): Eukaryota > Metazoa > Chordata > Mammalia > Peramelemorphia > Peramelidae > Macrotis > Macrotis lagotis. The sequence continues at coordinate 169,955,567 of NC_133660.1, forward strand.
TCGGCTGGCGGCTCCAGGAAGTGGCTGCGCCTTCCTCGACCCGGTGCATCACCACGTCGCGCCAGGCCTAGAGACAGCAGATTGGCCAGCCGGCCTGGCCCAGGCATGTGCACTGTGGCGCCTGGCCCAGGTATTCCATTCTTTTTATTAGAGAAGAATTTTCTTCATTTATGTTTTCCAACTCCTTTTCCAATTGATCAATTCTATTTTTGTAAGAGATTCCCATTTGACCAATTGAGAGAATTATTTTCTTTATGCAATTGCCCAATAGAGGATGTGAGAGAATTATTCTCTTTGTATTTGTCCAATTATATTTTCCAAGGATTTGTTTTCTTATTTCAAGGGGTTAATTTTTCTCACCCAGATTTTCCAATTGATTTTTTAACTCCTTCCTGATTTTCTCGAAGAAGTCTTTCTGTGTTGAGACTAGTTCATAATCTCTTCAGAGATTCTAGGTCTCTCTGAGTTAGGGTCTTTTCCTTTTAGGAAGTTTTCTATGTACCCTCCTTTTCACTAGCCTTTCTTCATTTTCCTAAGACCTTGTGTTGAGGAGGAACTGGTTTACAGAACTTTGGTGTTGGGATCCCTAGAGGATTTACTCACTGGGTTTAGTAACTCAACATGGGCTGGCCAGTAGCGGGTGCTGATTACTTTTTCTGAAGTGTCTGTGACCTTGATCTGAGGCCCTCTCCCTTGGCCTGTAGGAGGTGGTTAAAGCTGCTGAATATTTTTATCTTTGAACAGTGGTGGGCTTTGGTCTAGTGCAAGGTAATTGCTCTCCCCATTCACAGCTGAGGGAGCTCTGCTGCTCAAACAAGAGCCTGGGGAGAAGGTGGGCTGTGATTGTGTTTGTTCTGGGAAAAGACCTCAGCTGATATGAAAGTATGGACTCCAAGTTCCTCAGGACCAGAAGAGCCCAGGGATCGATGTCGGTAACTCACCTGAACTGGAACTCACCCTCCAGCCCTACTGGTAAGCCCCAGACTGTCAGTGTAACCACCAATGTCTGTGCTCCCTAGTCCCACTATCAGGCTCTCTGGCTCTCACCCTGTCCTGTGCTCCTGGTAGTGTTCACCCTCTGTGCCTGGGCTCACCCACAATTCCAGAAGATAAACCTTGGTAGATGTTCTTCTCCTAGCTTCTTTTTCTAGGTTTTGTTGATTAGATTTCTGTTAAGAGGTTTGTTTCATATTATTAATGAGGGAAGTTCAGGAGCCTTTAACACAGTGCCTATCTCCTCTCCGGAAGTCTCCATGAGGTACTTTAATCCATTAAATTTGCTCATTAACCTGTCATCTCCATGTTGCTATGTCAGCAACATATATGTTGACCTAGTATAAGAGTCTTATTTTATCCTGTTGGCTTAAATCCTTCCTTTAGTGAGGGGATGAACCAACACTGACAAGCACTGCTACTGAATAAGAGTCATTGGGCTTTTAGCATGAACCTCAGGAACTTGGAGTCCATGCTTTCATATCAGCTGAGGCCTTTTCCCAGAACAAACACAATCACAGCCCACCTCCACCCCAGGCTCTTGCACTAGACCAAAGCCCACCACTGTTCAAAGATAAAAATATTCAGCAGCTTTAACTACCTCCTACAGGTGACTCTGGAACTGACTCATTAAAAATTTTCAGATAAATATTCTGTTCCTCTCCAGAAGAAAATTGTGTTGTAAAACATGGGTCAAAAAATTCATCTGACTTGGATTCACAAAAGAAAAAATATCCCCAATTTCACAGTAGATTGAAGCAAAGCCATCAAGTCTTTCCTGGCTAGGGACTCTTGAGGCTTTATTGTCAGAGAGCTCCTTGCAAATCTATTCACCTTTAAACTTTGGCTTAACAACTACTGAATTTATTTGCCTTTGACATCAGTGTTGAGGACATTTGGTGTTGAAGAAAATTATACAGTATGTGGAGAAAGCATAAAACTAAGAATTAGGAAAATTTTAATTCTGGCTGTGACCCTTCATCCTTGTATAACCTTGTGAAAGTCACTTCTTTCTAGACCTTAGGTAAAAGATCCATATTCCAGCATATTTCTCCCAATATCTTTTTCATTTTATAGAGCTTTTGTTGGTGGGATGCTTTTAACAATTGAATACCTAAGTATGATTACTAAAATCAAAATCGATCAGATCATCTTTTAATAATTAATGGCCATATCTTAATGCCAAATGTTAACTTGATTCTTTAGTGTCAATACTGTTTATACTAGAGGTATAAATGTGCTTATAGAATTCATAGGAAATGAAAAACTACTCAGACTTGATCTTTTCCTGAATTATAAATGTTTGAGGTAAGTAATCATTTTAATGGTACTTGATGTCATAGAGAAACAGAAGCAAATAATTTGTCATTTTGAATTGATCCTGATGTCTATATGTTCACCAAAAAAATTATATCATTTCAGTTTAAAAGAAATCTTCTTCTCAATTTTCTGTAGCTTCATAAATAACCATCTTCAGATTTTAGGATTCTACGTTGGTTGTATCATTACTTGAAGTTCTAAATATTTAGTGGTCACAACTTTTCACACGCATTTCTATTTGATGGAAATATTCTATAATCTGGATTATTTTGGGTTTTTTTTTAGGTTTTTGCAAGGCAAATGGGGTTAAGTGGCTTGCCCAAGGCCACACAGCTAGGTAATTATTAAGTGTCTGAGACTGGATTTGAACCTAGGTACTCCTGACTCCAAGGCCGGTGCTTTATCCACTACGCCACCTAGCCGCCCCTATAATCTGGATTTTTAAAAAATAAATTTAAAATTCTGTATTTTCCACTTTTTATTTTACATTTTTTTAGGGTTTTTTTGAAAGGCAAATGGGATTAATTGGCTTGCCTAAGGCCACACAGCTAGGTAATTATTAGATGTCTGAGGCTGGATTTGAACTCAGGTACTCCTGACTCCAGGGCTGGTGCTCTATCCACTGTAGCACCTAGCCTCCCCTGTATTTTCCACTTTTTTAAAAAAATACATCTCTGACTGTGTTGTTTAAATTTTAGTTCATACAGTTAACCATACATTCATTGATCAGCTACTTCTTGTCCTTCCAAATTTTTTTGCAATAGTTATGGTCTCTTGCAATTTTTTTCATGACCACCTAATTGAAAATATTTTAACAATATTTGTATAGAATATATGAGCAAAATCAATCTTTATTATCATGGACAAAGTTATAATTACTGAGTGCCAATACAATAAAAATTCTTCAAGTAAATAAGAAATTTCAGTTTCTTATTAGTTGTCCATTTTTCATATAGGCAAATAATATAGAAAATTCCTGAACATGATTAGTCAGATTATTTCATTAGGCTAAATATTATATTTTGCTCCAATGACATATCTTGTCATGTCCCTTTGTCCTTCAGTATATTTTGGTCCATTTTAATATCTCTTGCATATTTTAGTTCTGGTGGAAATAACTTTAAGGAGAGAATTAATAAGCAGGATCATAGCTGTCCTGTGAAAGGAGTATGAATTAATTCAGCTCAACAGAAGGGATGTTACTATATTTGCGAATGATAATAGGGATCTTCTTGATTATAACTTGCATGAACTACATTTTAAAAAAGAAGCAAATTTCCTTAACAGATAACTTTTATAGTTTCCGTAGAGATCTACGTTTCCCCATGCTTTTCCTTATTGATAATGTGAAAGGAAGCAATTAACTCTGTTTGACTGTTGCTCACAGCATGGTATGCCACAGGAAATAATAGCAAGTGAATAGAAGGTAATGTTAGCAATTAAAATTATGTGATTACTTAGTGTTCCAGCATGGATCAAATAAATCCATATTCTTTGTAATGAATATCCCTGGAAATCTGTGTGAAAAGATTGGGTTATCATTCGAAGACAAATTTACTCTGTGCTGAGGATTTCACTACAAATAACAAAAGATAATTTCTTGCTCAAAGAAGCTTCCAAGATTTTAAAACACACAATGAGTTCTTTTTTGATATTTTTTCTCTAGAGTATATAAGTAAATACCACTACTTCGTCATTAATTTGTGGGTGTCTTCTACAGAAAACAATGGATGAACAAAACTAAGCTATATTTGACAGTTAGAAATAGGATTCCATTTAGAGATAAGACATAAGTTGGAAGAAAGCATATCATAATTTCAATATGACTGCATAATCAGGTATAGTAACCTCTACTAAAGTCCTCCTCAGTGCCACATTTGTATATGAAGATAATTTGAATACCTAAAGACTATCTAAATGGGGCTCATCTTTTTAAAAGCAGATTCTTGAAAGTGTGAGAGCTTTAATGACAGACAGGTATGCTGATGAATTTTATATTTAACTTTAGTTTCATAGAGGGATAGAAACAGAAAGCTAATTTTTTTCTTAAGAAAACTTATGGACTATTGTGTGCCTGTGAGTCTCTAAACAAAATTGATTATCACTCAAATGGCAAAAGAGTGTATATGGTCATAGAATCATAGATTAAGAGTTAAAAAGGATGTTATAGAGGCTACTTTTTCTAATCCCCACCTCACATTTTACAATTGAGAAAATCAAGATCCAGAAAGATTAAAGATTAAAAACTATGACTAACACAGAGTGAATGGCAACATATTACAGAAAATGAATTGTAGCAGAGAAGAATGATAAAGCATGTTAATGGAGCATAAGACAGGATAAAAGATTGTACTAAGAAGATTAAAGAATAATTTGAAGTATAGTGGGGAAAAAGAAAATTAAAAACAATTATCCAATAAGATTAAGCCTGGGAGGAAGATTCCCATATCTCTTGAGGACTGTAACTCTATTAGACGAGAGAAACTTTGGTAAAGGAATGCACATTCATATATCTATGATGTTGATGGAATGATTTTTTAAAAGTATTTCATTAATAAGCAAGGACAAGTGGCAGTTAGGTGGCACAGCATAAAGAGCACTGGCCCTAGAGTCAGGAGGCCCTGAGTTCAAGTCCAGCCTCAGACACTTAATAATTCATTAGCTGTGTGACCTTGGGCAAGAAACTTAACCCTATTACCTTAAAGAAATTTTTTTAAGAAGAGGAACATTAAAGAGATAGGAGGAAGGGGTAGATTGAATGGGGTAAATTGCACCACATGAAGAGGTACAAAGGATCTCAAGCATTGAGGGGGAAGGGAGGAAGTGAATCTTGCTCTCATCAGATTTGACTCAAACAGAGATTCTCTCTCTCTCTCTCTCTCTCTCTCTCTCTCTCTCTCTCTCTCTCTCTAGTTTAGAAATTTATCTTACCCTTAAAGTATTAGGAGGGGAAAGGGGTTGGAGGGAAGGAGCTACTGACAGAAGGGAGGGAAGGAAGGAAAGAAGGGAAAGGGGAACAAAAAAGGGAGGGGTTGTATAGAAGAAAGTAAACACATTTAAGGAGGTAGTATCCAGAAGCAGAATCCTAGGAAGAAGAGATAAGGTGAAGAAAGGGGGAAAATACAAATGGAAAAGAGATTACATGGAGGGCAATATAGAGTTAGCAATTATAAGTTTGAAAGTGAAGGTGATGACTGAAAATAACTAATCTGTAAACATGTTTATCAAAATACATATGTACAATGCTAGCCTGACTGTTCACCACTGAGGGGAGGGAGTTGGGAAGGGAAGGTGGAAGAAAATTTTATAAATTAAAAATATGCATGTGCATGTGGATGAAAATTAAAAACAATAGACAGAAATGATATTGCTTGAATACAAACTAATACCATTTTTACATCTCTTTCATTCTTTTTTTTTCTTTTTAATTTTCTTGTACAAAATACTTAATATAGAAATGTTTTCCATCTTGCACATGAATAACCTATATTTGATGGCTTAACATCTGGGGAAGAAGAGGAGAAAGAGAAGAATAGAATTTGGAACTCAAAACTTGAAAAATATAAATGTTAAAATTGTTTTTACTTGTAATTTAGGGAAATTATAAATATATGTAACTATATATATACGCATCTATGTTAAAATAGTTAGTAAATATTTGTTATGTCTTTCTGTTACTTACCAATATCATATTTTTACAGAGCAAGTGGTCAACATATATCTGTTAAATGAACTGAATAAATAAATATGTATTTAAACAAAAAAATAAACAAAGTGAATGCGATGAACTCTCATATGAAATGAAAGCAGAGAGCAGAGTGGATTAATAACCAGAATCCCACATTTGAAGCAGAGAGATACATATAGAGTAAGGTTAAAAATATTATGCTTCGGCTGAAATGAAGAAAGCAGAGGTAGCTATCCTTATCTCAGAAAAAGCAGCTGCAAAAATAGATCTCATTAAAAGAGATAAGGAAGGAAACTTCATCCTCCAAAAAGGTATCTAAGACAATGAAATAATTTCAATACTAAATATGCATGCATCCAGCAAGCTAGCATCTAAATTCTTAAAGGAAAGTTTAATGAATCAGAGGAAGACATAGACAGTAAAACTCTAATAGTAGAAGAATTCAGCACCCCCCCAGAATAAATAAATCAAACCATAAATAAACAATAAGGACGTTAAGGGGGTGAATAGAATGTTAGAAAACATATATATACATATATATATATACCTCTGGAGAAAATTGAATGGGGATAGTAAAAAATGTAGCGTTTTTTTCTGCAGTACATGTCACCTACACAGAAATTGACCATGTATTAGAGCATAAAAATCACACAATCAAATGGAGAAAGGTAGAAATATTGATTGCATCCTTTTCAGGATGCAATAAAAATCAGGTGCAATAAATGACCATGAAGAGAAGACCTAAAATTAACTGGAAACTAAATAACTGAGTGAGTGGATCAAACAATAAATCATGGCAAGAACTGATGATTTTATCCTAGACAAATGTATGAATGGGACAGTATACCAAAATTTAGAGGAATAGCCAAAATTGTTATTAGGGGGTATGTTATATCTTTAAATGTTTAAAAGAAAAAAAAGTCAAGAGGAGTACAATGAATTGAATATGCAACTAGAAAAGTTCGGAAAATAGTTAATTATAAATCTCCAATTAAATATCAAATTATAAATTCTGAAAATTGAAGGGGAAATTAATAAAATCAAAAGCAAGAAGAATGTTGAACTAATAAATAAAAACAAGAGTTGGTCTCATGAAAAAACTGATAAATATATAAATGATTAATTTGATAAAAGAAAAAAGAAAACCAAAACATTAATAACAAAAATGAAAAAGGTGAATTCACCACCAATGTGGAGGAAATTAAATAAATAATTCAGAAATATTTTGCCAATATTATAGCAAAAAATTGATAATCTAAGAGAAATGGAAGAATATTCACAAAAAATAAGAAGTCCAGTTTATAAGAAGAGAAAATTAAATACCTACATAACCCTATCTCAGAAAAAAAATTCAACAAGTCATCAATGAACTGCCTAAAAATAAATCTCCAGGACCAGATGGATTCACAAGTGAAGTCTATCAAACATTCAAGGAACAACTGGTTCCAATTCTATATAAACTGAAATAATAGAAGACAGAACTCTGCCTAATTCCTTCTATGACACCCATTTGTCACTGATATCTAAACCAGAAAAGTCAAAACAGAGAAAGAAAATTATAGACCAATTATCTTAATGAATATGTGTACAAACATTGTAAAGTATCAGCAAAGTGATTATAGCAAGTTATTACTAGCAAAATACACTCTGACCCAGCAGGATTTATATCAGAAATACAGGGTTGGTTCAGTATTTGGAAACCTGTCAGCATAACTGACTATATCAATAACAAACCTAACAAGAATCATATAATTATCCTGCATGATATGCAGGAATAAATAGATTGTTCCTTAAAATAATAAGTAGTATTTATCTTAAACTATCAACAAGCATTATATAAAATGGGAATTAACTAGAAGCATTTCCAATAAGATCAGGGGCAAAACAAGTATACCAGTTATCACTATTTTATTCCATTTTTGTATTAGAAATGTTAGCTTTATCACTGAGAAGAAAAGCAATTGAAGAAATTAGAATTGGTAATGAAGAAACAAAACTTTCACTCTTTGCTGATGATAAAGAAACCTAGAAAAATCATCTAAAAAACTACTGGAAGCAATTAGCAACTTTAGAAAAGACACAGTATATAAAAATAAACCCACTTGAAACTTTAGCATTTCTTTTTATAACTAGCAAGATATAACAGCAAGAGATAAAAAGAGAAACCCTATTTAAAATAAACAGACAATATGAAATACTTGGGAATTTACCTTTCAAAGCAGACTCAGAAAATTCATGAAAACAACTATAAAACATTTTTCGCATAAATAAAATTCGATTTAAATAACTGGGCAAAAATCAACTGCTCATGGATAGGTCAAGCAAATATATTAAAAATGACAATTCTGTCTAAATTAAACTACTTATTTAGTGCCTTACCAATCAAAGTTCCAAAGAATTTCTCTAGTGAACTAGAAAAAATAGTAACTAAATCCATATGGAGGAACAAAAGATCAAGAATATCAAGGGAATTAATGGGAAAGAAAATACAAAAAAAAGGTCTAGACATACCAGATCTAAAATTATATTTTAAACGATCAGTCATCAAAACTGTCTGGTACTGGCTGAGAAACAGTGTTGGATTAGTGGAATAGGTTAGATGAAAAAGACAGCAGGAATTGATTATACTTTTTCCTAAACCCAGAGTTTCAGGGATAAGAATTCATTCTTTGGGGGAAAAAAACTGCTTGGAAAACTGGAAGATGACAAACTAGGAATAGACCAATACCCTACCAAGATAAGATCAAAATTGGTGCAGGGTTTAAATATAAAAGTCAATATTTTAAGAAAATTAGGAGAACAAAGAACAGTTTAATTTTCAGATCTATAGAAAGGGGAGCAGTTTATGAATAAAGAAGAGATAGAGAACATTTCATAAAAACAAACTGGAGGACAGCTACATGGCACAGTGGATAGAGCACTGGCCCAGGAGTCAGAAGTACCTGAGTTCAAATCCAGTCTCAGAAACTTAATAATTACCTAGCTGTTTGGCCTTGGGCTAGCCACTTAAGCCCCATTTGCCTTGCAAAAACCTAAAAAAAAACTGGAGAAGTTTGATTACATTAAATTTTTTTTGCTCAAACAAAACCACTATAAGCAAGATAAAAAGTAATGTAATAAATTGGGAAACACATTTTATAACTACTGATTCTGACAAAGGACTCATTTCTAAAAATAAATAGAGAACTGAGTCAAATTCATAAAAAAATCATTGAAATGATATACAAAGGCAATTCTCAGACAAAAAAAAGGTCAAAGCTGTCTGTAGTCATGTGAAATATTGCTCTAAACCTTTACTGATTAAAGAAGTGCAAATTAAAGCATTTCTGAGATACTACTTCACATCTCTCAGATTGGCCAATATGACCAGAAAGGATAATGATCAAAGTTGGAGGAGATGAGGGAAAACTGTGAGACTAATGCATTGTTGGTGAATTTGTGAATTGATAGAACCTTTCTGGAGAGAAATTTGGAATTATGCCCATAGTGTAATAATAATAATAATGTTCATACCCTTTGATCCAGCAATACATCACTGGGTGCATAACCTGAAGAAATGATGAAAAGGGTTAAAAATCCCACACGTACAAAAATATTCATAGCAGCTCTTTTGTAGTGGCAAAGAATTGGAAATAGATGGGATACCATCAAATAGGGAATGGCTAAACAAATTGTGGTCTATGTATGTGGTAGAACACTTTTGTTATAAGAAATCATGAGGGACAGGATTTCAGAAAAGCCTAGAAAGACCTTCATGAACTGATGCTGAATGAGATGAGCAGAAAGAGAAGACCATTTTATATATACTACAACAAAGTGGGCTGATGATCAACCATGATGGACTTGATCATTCCATCAGTGCAATAATCAGGGACAATCTTAGAAAATTTTGGATGGAGAATAACATTCAGATCCAGAGAAGGAACTCTGGAGTTTAAATGAAGACAAAGTTTATCATCTTCAATTTTTAAAAATTGTCTTATTGATTATGTAATTTTGTTATCTCATGCTTGTTTTCTTCCTTTTGGATCTGATTCTTCTCTCACATTTGTTCCATTTCGATCTATGCTTATCTTGGTTGCAAATGTAATGTTCATATCAGATTACCTTCTGTTGGGGAGAGGAGGAAGGGAAGGTAGGGAGAGGGAAAAATTCTAAAACTGAAAACCTTGCAAAAAATAATTGGTAGGAACTAACACTGTATGTAATTGGACAAGCAAATGAAATATTTACACAATAAAAAAACAGAGAGGCAGTGGTCAGAACAAAACAGATTTTTGAGAAGAGACAGAAAAAAAGAATAGATTATAGTGATTATATATATATATATATATATCATAACTATGAGTGTAAATGAAATGAATTTATCCATAAATTGGAAGCAGCTAGTAAAATGAATTAAAAACCAAAATTCAACATATCATTTGCAAGAGATGCACAAAAACTAAAATGCACACAGTTAAAATAAAAAACTTAAATGAAATCTATAATGTTTCAGCTGAAGTAAAAAAGGTAGAGATAACACTATGATCTCAGACAAAGCAACAGCAAAAGCAGACATAATTTAAAAAGATAAACAGGGGAAATTTCATTTTACTAAAAGGTAGCATAAATAATGATATAGCATCAAACATTTTTACAGAAACTTTCTCTGATCAAGGCCTCATTTCTGAAATATATATATATATATATATATATATATATATATATAAAACTAAGTAAAATGTATAAAAATAAGTCATTAACCAACTGTTAAATGGCCAAAAATATGAAGAGGATTTTTTAAAGAAATTAAAGCTATCTTTACTTAAATGAAAAAATACTGTAAAACACTATTGTTTAGAGAAATGCAAAATAAAACAATTCTGCGATGGATCACATAATCATCAGATGTGACAAATGCTGGAAGAGTTAGGGGAAATAGTTATACCAAAAAACTGTACATTTTTACCCAGCAATACCATTAGTAGTTCTATATCCCAGCAAGATCAAAGTAAAAGGAAAATAATACATTTATGTACAAAAATATTTATGCCAGTTATTTTTAGGGTGACAAAGAATTGAAAAATAAAGGAATATTCATCAACTGTAAGATGACTGACTGAACAAATTGCAGCATATAATTGTGATGATGCATTATTATGCTATAATAAAGGAGTGGTTTCATAAATAAATATGCAAGATTTAATATGAACTGATGTGAAGTGAGAAGCAGAAGATCATTGTGTACCGTAATTGCAATGCTGTAATGATGATCAACTATGAATTATTTGGGTACTGTGATCAATACACTGATCCAAGATAGTTCCAAAGAACTCATGATGTAAATATGCCATTCAGAGAGAGAAATGATGAATGCTAAATGGAAACTAAAGTGTATTTTTCTTGGATTTTTTTGGTTCTATGGCTAGTAAAGAAATATGTTTTACATGATTTTCACATTATAATTTTCCTGGCCTTTTAATTAGTTGGGAGAAGTCAGGGAGAGAGAATTTGAAGTTCAATTTTTTTAAAAAAGGATGATAAAAATAAATATATAATATATTGAAAAAAAGAAAGAAAAGTGTATTAGTTTTCTTGTCTGCCAGACCAGCTACTGAATCAAATTGAATAAATATTTCAGCAAAACTCTCAACTTTTTTCAAAGGAAATGATATCGTAGAATGTCATCTTCTATTTTTAAAATTTTATTTTTCTAACTCCAAATGAAAGAGTTTACAGATCTGCCTGTTATTATCATTTTATCAAGTTAAGCAAATTATCTCATTTTAATGATTCTTCTTCTTATACCCAGTATTTTCACTCTGTATTCCAGGTTTGTTCCTGTACGTGAATTCAAAAAAGATGAATTTTTTAAAAATAATAAATAAAAGATCCTCCTTTGCAAGTGAAAATTGTTGTCTTCTCTGAAATTCTCCATCCTAGTGAACTGGCATTGTTTAGTTAAGTGCCTTACCATAATCACATTACCAGTAGGAGTCAGAGACAAGTCTTAAATTATCTAACTCTAAGGTTATCTTTCTAAACATTATGCCATCCATTCTATCTAGTGAGTATGAGTGTGTATGCACGAATGCATAAAGACACATACATACATACATATATACATACATGCATAGATAGATAGATAGATAGGTAGATAGATAGATAGATAGATAGATAGATATCCCAGGTTGTGGGAGAAAAAACAATAAGGGATTAGGCAGTAGTTCTGTACTTCTAAAAACAGAGTAAAATCTCAGATCTAGTATCTAATCCAACATTATGATATGTGGTGTGGAAAAAGACCTTGGAGCTCAGTCCAAGAGAAACCTGCAGTTGTGTGACTTTAAGCCTTTACTTCATCTGATTGTGGTTTATCCAGATGTAATACATATCTATTTATATGAATGCATATTCATGCATTTAAGTATTGCTGTACTGTGTGTGTGTGTGTGTGTGTGTGTGTGTGTGTGTGTGTGTACATGTTTTCAATAAAATTTCTTCTAGGTTAGAGTTAGTCATTTGCATGAACTCTTTCATGCTCTGCCTGAACCTTTAGCCAGAGACATTTTCCTCCAGCATCAGGATGGACAAAGTCAGGATTCATATCTAGGTATTTCTGATCTCAAAAAGTTAAACTATTCCATAGATTTAGCTGAAATACTCCTTGATATTAAAATGCTTCAAGAAAATAGAAACGGTTTTAACTGTGGAACAGTGTAATTCTTTCATGATTTTTCCCTATGCTTCATATTTTGCTTCTAAAAAGTAAGTAAATCTCCAATATATATTGTATGGTGAAAATAAAGAGATACCAGAGCCTTTTGCCTATTCTACTAAGCCCGTAGCATGTGCCAAATGTGATGGTCTATTAGGCAACCAGCTAAAATGCTTCCTAGATGGAGAAAAGTGTCATTTATAATAGAGAATTATATGACAGTGTAAGTGCTCCATCTCAAAGGGTAATCAGCTAGAGAATTATTTTCAGGGCCTATAGAGCAGGTAGATGGAAGAGGAAATGGGAGAAGATAGAAGAAAAAAATCATCACATAGTTTTGCTTTGTCACAAGCATTTGGGGACATCCACATCAAAGTCACTAATCATCTCCATTATGCACCTGTTCAGGAAATGAAGTGAGCCATGCAAAGGCTATGTGATCCTTGAAAAGAATGGTTCTAATTTTTAATAGTCTGAATGATGTGTGGTGCTTCCTCAGCATTTAGAGAAGCAAAATCAGGGACAGAGTCCAGAAGGATGGCAAGGATCCCAGACCTGCTGGTAAATTCAAACAGGGAAATTAAATATTTTTTCACAAATCTGCAAAAGAAATCCTTTTGATTGCCTATAAATTTAAAGATGGAATCATATAATGTGACTTGCTAAATAGATTATACAAATATACTATTGTTCTCTTTTGCTGACAAAATTCTGATTTACGTCCTTATGGACCTTCTCTTGTATAAGGCTATCAACTTCAAATTTGCAGAATTGTATTATAATTTTAGGAATATACATGGTATAGAAGATAGGTCACTTTTCAATAAGACTAATGTAATAAGACTATCATGATCTTAATTCATAGGTATCAATATAATAGTAGGCTAACACTAATTACCATTCATTTTCATGACACAATTGGCTCATGGCCTTTTCAGATCTAGCATAAAACAGTAACAATTAGTATTGATAAGACATGTTTTGGTTTAAAATTATTTAGCATACATTATCACATTTCATTAACATTAACCTTTGGAGAAATGTATTGCAGATAAAATTATAATCTATATGTTTCTAAGTAGGCAACTGTGACCCACTATGTTCTCCAGTCACAGGGCACATATCAATGTTTTTAAATGACTTTTTGAGAAGATAAGCAAAATTATATTATTCAAACCTCAGGAGAATATTCTAAATGCAATAGACCTCAATCTCCTGAGGAAAAATAAGATAGATTAGAAATACATAACTAGCAATTACAATTTTGAATTTAAATGTGATGAACTCATCCCTAAAAGAAAAACAGATACAAGAATGGATTAAAAAACAGAATCTTAATTTATGTATGCAGGAAACAACTTTTAAAATGAGAGGTAAAAATAGAGTAGAAATGAAGGACTGAACTAATTTATTATGTTTAACCTAGTGTTAAAATAATTAGTAGCAACCATGCTCTTAGAGAGGTACAATCTAAAATATATTTAATGAAAAGAGAACAGAGGAAACTACAATATGATAAAAGATACCATAGGTAATGAATATCAATATCAAAATAATATGCAGCAAACGCTATAGAATCCAAAGTTTTAAAGGAAAAGTTAAATAAATTGGGGGGGTGGAAATAGATAGCAATGCTATAACATGATCTTTCCCTCTCAAAACTAGATAAATCTAACCAAAAACAAAACAAAAAAATAAGTCAAGGAGATGATAGAATCTTAAACTTGGTAAGATGGAAATCTCAAAAGATATGAATGGTATTAGAAAGGAATATAACTTTTTTTTCTCAATGGTATAAAGTACTTTTTCAAAAATTGACCATATATTAGATCATAAAAATTTTATAGTTAAGTATAGAAAAGCAGAATTTTTAAATACATCCTTTTTAATATCATAATGCAATAAAATTACATTTAATAAGGGACCATGGACACACAGACTAAAAATTGAAGTCAAAGACATAGGAAAAATAAGTTTATTAAAGGTAAGTATGATATTGAGACAATAGACCAAAACCTACTGGCTTCAGAAAAAAGGAGTAATTAAAAGATAATATTTATTTTTAAATGGTTATAAAATAAAATAGAATATGAACAGATTCATGAATTGGGTAAGCAATTGAAAAATTAGAAAAAGAACTTAAAAACCTTCAATTGGACACCACATTGTAAGTCCTAAAAAGTAAAGGTGAGACAAATAAAAGTGAATGTAATAAAACCATTGAATTAATAAATTAAACTAGAACTTAATTTTAGGGGGGGGGAATGAAAAAGGTAAACTATTAGCTAATATGATTTTTTTAAAGAGAAGATGAATGAAATGATTGTACCACTAAAATCAAAGCAACTGTGAGGAATTATTTTGCCTAATTATATACCAATAAATTTAACAATTTAAATGTGATGGAATAATTTAAATTACTAAGATTAACATAAGAGAAAATAGAGTATCTATATACACATATTTTTAGAGAAAAGAAATTAAACAGACCATAAATCAGCTTTCTAAAAAAGAAAGCATCATGACTAGAATTTACAAGTGAATTCTACTAAGCATTTAAAGATCAGCTAATTCAATTCTGAATAAATTTTTTGGAATAATTGGTAAAGAATGAGCACTACCTAACCTAATTCATTTTATGAACCATTTATAGCATGGCATCTGAACCTAGATAAGCAAAACTAGAGAAAGAATAATAATGAATAGGGATACAAAAATTCTAAATAAAAGACTTTCTAGGATTCTGCAACAATATATCACAAAGATTATACATAGTAACAAATGACAATGTGATAATATAATTGGAAAATCAATTTGGCCAATTCTGTTTCTCAAGGGATTCTTCTTTTCACTGGATTTTTTTAAACCTCTTTTACTATTTGAATTATTTTATTTTTAAAGTGTACTTTTTTTTAGTATTTTTGTTTCCCCTTTACCAAGCTATTGAATACTTTTTCATGGTTATCTTGTTATAACCCTCTCATCTCTCTTCCCAATTTTTTCTTTTCCTCTCTAACTTGGTTTTAAAAACCTTTTTGATTTCTTCCATGGACTGGGATCAATTCATATTTTTCTTTGAGGCTTTGCATATAGGAATTTTGGCTTGTCTTCTTCTGATTAGTGTTTTTGTCTTCCCTGTCCCCATACTAACTTTTCATATTTGGAATTTTTTTCTGCAATTTGTTCATAGTCCAGGCCATTTCTTGACTTTCAACTCTTCGCTAAAGTAGAGCAATTTTGTTGCAATTTTCAGGAATTTTTGTGCTGCTGTTTTCAGAAGCAATTCTGGTGACCTAAAAGTTCTTCCAAGATAATATGACTCAAGGAGAAGCACTTTACTACTTTCTTGCACTGTAGTATGGTCTGTGAGTGACTACAGGCACTATTTCAACCCTGGAAATTTGACCAAGGTTCCCCACTCATCTGCAGCTATTTTCCTTACCTTTGGACATAGATTCAAGACAGCAAACCAAATCCAAGTATAGGCAATGGAACAGAGCCCTGCACCACTGCCACTGTAATCTTATTCTAAGCAATTCTCTAACCTTCTTACTGTCTGTGGGCTGAGAAGTTTGGAACTACCACTACCAGTACTGATTCATTCATCCTGAGGGCTGTTTCTGGTTTTCTAGGACCTGGTCCATGCTGTGCTTGACTGTATCCTACCCTCAAAAAAGGGTAAGAGACCCTTCCTGTCCACCTTCTAAGATGTCTTGATTTGGAATATTATTTCCTTCCATCTTTTTGTGGGTTCTGATATGCTAGAATTTGTTTTGAATCTTTTTTGATGCTATTTGGAGGGCTGTGTGAAATGTCAGGTGAGTCCCTGCCTTTTTTCTTCCTTCTTGGCTTCATCTCAAAAATATTTTCATACAAATAAAGGCAGATGCAAAATAATTGGAAAAATATTGATCGTTCATGACTGGGCAGTCTATCTAAATTAATTTCCTTATGCAAAAACATGTCAAATTAAATCACCAAAAATTATTTTATTGAGTGAAATAAACTGATGAGTACTCACTTGAAAAGAAAAAGCAAAGGGTCAGGACTGTCAAAGGAATTGTTGAAAAACTCAAAGGAAGGAGAGAGCTAACAGTATCATATCTTAAAATGTATTAAAAAGCAGTAATTATTAAAACTGTCTGATACCAGCTAAGTAATAGAAATTTGAATAAGTAGAACAGAGTAGAAATAAAATGCAGAGAAGTAAAGAATTATGTTATCTTGTGATTGACAAAGAAAAAGATTGAAATATTAGGATAAATTCATAAAATTCATAAAAACTGGTGGGAAAACTATAAAGTACCATGATTGAATTTTGTTATAGATCAATATTTTACATAATTTACCAAGATGAGATAAAAATGGGTTCTTGGTCAAGGTATAATTGGAGGTATCACAATAAAATTGATTGAAAATGCAATATATTACTTATTAGACTTCTAAATGCAAAAATTAATCATGAAAAATAAAATAGAGACCATTGTGGATATATAAAATGAATAATTTTAATTATATTTAATTCAAAATGTTTTGTACAGATAAAACCAATGTAGTCAAGATTATAAGGAAAGCCATTGCCAATAATGATTATTCTGATTATTATAAATACTGAAATCAACTACAAAGAATTTTGAAGGAAGATGCTATTCACCTTTAGAGAAATAACTGATAACTACAAATATGCCTAGTTTGTTATACAGCTATTTGATTTACATATTTTTGTTCATTTTTAATTTTTAAAAGAATTTTAATTGTATTTTACTTTTTCCAGTTATATGTAAAGATAGTTTCAACTTTCACTTATGTAAGATTTTGAATTTCACCCTCACTGCATTCTTTTCCTTCCCTTTCTCTAGGATAGCAATCAATCTGATATAGTTCATATGTGCACAATCATGTTAAATGTTTTCACATTAGTCATTTTGTTAAAGAAGAATCAAAACAAAAAGGGAAAACCATGAGAAAGGAAAAATGAAAAACAACAAAAAAAGTCAAAATAGTCTTTATTGATTTGCATTTCTATTCCATAGTTAGCATTTTCCATGAATGTTTTGAAATTATCTTTTATCATTGTGGATCATTATAAAACATTGTTGTTACTGTATAAAATGTTATCCTGGTTCTACTCATTTCACTCAGAATCATGTTCAAATTTCTTTTACATCTACCTTTTCATCTTTTCTTATGGAAAAGTAATCCATTACATTATAAATTCCAACTTGTTCAGTCATTCTCCAAATACTGGATATTCTCTCAGTTTCCAATTCTGCAACACCACAAAAAAAGGTGCTGTAAATATTTTCTAACATATGGGTTCTTTTCCCTTTTTATAATATCCTTGGGATACAGATCTAGTAGTGATATTGATGAATCAAAGTATATGCAGAGTGCTATTGCCCTTTGGGCATAGTTCCAAATTACTCTCCAGAATTGTTGGATCAATTTATAACTCCATTAACAAAGCATTAGTGTTCCATTTGTTTCTGAAAATCCTCCAACAATTATTTTTCCTCTGTTGTCATATTCTTCAATTTAATATATATGAGGTGGTACCTCAGAGTTATTTTAATTTGAATTTCTCTTATCAATAGTCATTTAGAGCATTTTTTAATGAATATAGATAGCTTTAATTTCTTCATATGAAAATTGCATGTTCATATTTTCTGATGATTTATCAATTGGGGAATAATATATTATAATGTAATTGATCCAGTTGTTGATATATTTTAGAAATGAAGCCTTCATAAACATTCTTTTCCAGTTTTCTGTTTTCCTTCTAAACATGGTTGCATTGCTTTGCTTTCTAAAATTATTTTTTTAAATTAAATGTAGCAAAATTATCTTTTATATGTTATAATATTCTCTACCTCTTGGTTGGTCTTCTTTTATCCATCTGAGAGATTACTAATTGCTTGTTTTCCTACCTAGCTTTTAATATCTCTCCTTATGTCTAAATTAATTATCCCTTTTAATCTTATCTTGGTACGAGTTGTGAGATGTTGATCTATGGTTAGTTTCTTCCATGCTATTTTCCAGTTTTTCCAGCAATATTTTTGTCAAATAGTGAGTTCTTTTCCAAGGAACTTGAGTTTGGGGGTTCATCAAGCAAGAGATTACTACAGTTATTTACTACTGAAACTTGTGGACCAAACCTATTCCATTGGTCAACCACTGTATTACTTAGCCAGTATCAAAAAGTTTTAATGACAGATATAATATAGTATAATTTTAGAACTGCTTTTTTATTAATTTCATTGTCATTCTTTATCTTTTATTCTTTCAAATGAATTTTGCTATGATTTTTTATAATTAGAGTATTTTTGGTAATTTTATTGTTATAATTAAGTATATTAATTCAGGTATAATTAACATTTTTAATATATTAAGACTACCTCTCCTTGGACAATTAGTATTTTCCAATTGTTTATATTTGACTTTACTTGTGTGAAAAGTGTTTTGTAATTTTGCTTGCACAATTCCTTGTATTACCTTATACCTATACTATTGTTTTAAATGGATTTTCTTTTCTTATCCTTTGCTAAAGGTCTTTGTTGTTAATATAAAGCAATACTGATTTTTTTTGTATATACTCATTCATTTTACTTAAATTGTAAAATTTATTGGTATACAATTAGGCAATATAGTTCTGAATAATTATTTTAATTTCCTCTTCTTTTGTGATAAATTCACCTTTTTTATTTTTGATACTGGTGATTTGGTATACTTTGAAATCAAATTAATGACAGCTTTATCTGCTTATTTTTTATAAACCAAGTTCTTAGTTGTATTTATTAATCCAATAATTTTCTTATTTTCAATTATATTAAATTCTCCTTTGAAGTTTAGGATTTTTAATTTTGTTTAAAATATGATATTTTGAATTTGATCTTTATCTAGCTATTTTTACTTCCATGCCTAATTCATTGATCTCTTTTTCAGTTTTATTCATACAATCATTTAGAGATAAAAATAAATTTCCTTTAATAATTGCTTTGGTTGTATCCCATAAGTTTGGTAAGTTGTCTCATTATTGTCATTACCTTTGATGAATTTATTTATTAATTCCATGATTTATTGATAAACTCATTCATTCTTTAGGATTAGATGTTGGTGTCCAATAAGCTTTTAGTCTCTCTTTTCATATTCCTTTTATGTAATAATTATTGCATCATATCTAGAAATGATATATTTAAAATTTATACCTTTTCTTCATTTGATTTTAAGGGTTTTTTTATGCCCCAATATGTGATCTATACCCATTCAATTGTGAAATCCTGTATAAGCTTAAGTGCAATGATTTGATAATTGATCTGCTTCCTACTGGTTGTTTGCAGTATTTTCTCCTTGATCTGATTATTTCTGGAATTTCAAAGATCATCTCAATTACTATTTTACCCTCTGGTTCTAAAATATGAAGGACAATTTTGCTTGATAGTTATTTAAAGATTCTGTACAGGTTTTTTTTTTTTATCAAAGCTTTCGAAATTTGGATAATTTTTAAATAATCTCTCCTGGATCAATTTTCCAAGTCAATTGTTTATTCAATGAAGTGTTTTACAATTTCATCTATTTTTCTATTCTTTTGATTTTATTTGTCTCATTCTTTATATTTCATGAAGCAATTAACTTTCATTTACCCATTTATAATTTTTTATGAAATTATTTCTTTACTTAACTTTTGTACCTAAATTTCCATTTGTTAATTCTATTTTTAAAGCAATTGTTCTCTTCATTGGATTTTTTTTTCCAATTTGATTAATTCTATTCTTTTTTAGGTTTTTTGCAAGGCAAATGGGGTTAAGTGGCTTGCCCAAGGCCACACAGCTAGGTAATTATTAAGTGTCTGAGACAGGATTTGAACCCAGGTACTCCTGACTCCAAGGCCGATGCTTTATCCACTGCACCACCTAGCCTCCCCTGATTAATTCTATTTTTAAGGACTTTTTTTTTTCAGTCAGGTTTTGGGCTTCTTTTCCCAAGTTGTGGACCCTTTTCTCATAACTCTCTTGCATAACTCTAATTTCTTTCCCTCTTTTTCTTCTAATTACTTACCTGAATTTAAAATTCTTTTTGATCTCATTCAAGAGAACTTTGTGGGCTTGAAAACAATTCATGTTCCCTTTGAGGCTTCACATGAAGGCATTTTGGCATTACCTTCTGAGCTTGTGTTTTGACCTTCCCCATTGCCATAGTACCTTTCTCTAGTCAGGACACTTTTCTGTTTCTTACTCATTTTTCATCTATTTCATTACATTTCAAGTTATATTCTACTTCTGGGACACAAGGGGCACTATTATATGTTTTTGTGTATGTGTGTGGGCATGCTAGGGGTCAGGGATCTTGTCATTGCTTTTTCACACAAAGACTTTATGTGCCTGAGGCTTGACCACTACACTGGGAGTTAATTAGACTTGTTATTCTGAGGTTCTGAAGTTCTCAATTTACTATCTCTTCTGGGACTAGAGACTTGATAACTGTCCTTCTAGGCAACTATTCTGCTGAATCAGAACTGAGCAATTTTAGCTGTTGATCTGTGCTGTGGCTAATAGCCTCCTTATTCCTGACTTACCGTGGGCTTACCCCAACACTATAAGAGCCCTGTTATGTTACGTTTTATGAAAGTAAGACAAATCCTTTCTGAAGTGTTTGTAAGTTATCTTAAGGTGAAAAATTATTTCACCTTATCCATATAGAGCCTGAAGAAAACTGGGGAGAACGCTAGCAACTTCCTGCTTTCTCTCTGCCATCATTGCTCTGGCCCTACATATGTTTATAAATCTATGTCAAGTAATGGTCTTCTCTAGTGGGGGTTGAGGAGGGAAGGATATAGTACAGAGCATAAAATATAACAAAAAAAGGAAATAAAATTGTTTTTAAAAAGAAAATGATATATGTGTAAATAATTATTGATGTTTTCTTGATTAAAGTAGCATCTGTGAACCACTGATACCTTAATATTCATAGTTAATTCTATCTGGGACTCTTGACAAGTGAAAAAGTCAATGAGTAGGAAGTGATTTCTTTTTTTCAGAAGAAATAACATAATTAGAAATAACTTATAAATGATCCCTATGATTTTCACATTTTATCGGGCTAATATTAAGTAATGAGGTTGGTTTATGATACAGAAACTTAAAACTAAATAGATATGGATTAAAAAAAGGAATTAAATCCATAAAAATAAAATATTATTTTATTTGACCTCAACAAAAAGTAGTTCCTGGCATAATGGGCAATTGTTTATCCTTCAATCTCCAAGAAGCCCATGAGATCAGGGAGGTGTTACCAAGACATTCAGTGGAGTTGGATTAAGTGAGGGGCTGCTGCGCAAAGTCATCAACCTCACTTCCTTCTCTAGAGTCTTCTTGGTCCAGAGGCCAGATATGACCTTGAATACAATGAAAAACCTTGATCCTTTCAAGCTAAAGTCTTTTTTAGGTCTCAGATTGAGGCAAAGCCCTTTCAGTGATTAAGGTCAAGAATGGTCACTTTTGTTTAGTTCAAAAAAAAAATTAAAGTGTGAGGGCAAGACCCTTATGCTTTCTCAGTGGTTAAAACAGGTAAGTAAGAAAGGAAGGAAAGAATAGCCTCTTTTTCATGGTCAAAAACAAAACAAAACAACATAATACAATCTGGGTAGGGAACCTAGAAGGGTTTCTTGTCAAAACAAAATAACTGCTATTTATATTCACATTGAACTTTTTATGAAGACTTAAATAATGAGCAAGTAGTCTTAGCTTGGAGTTCTCCTCTGTTTATGAGTTGCCATGAGACTTATGTTTGACCTCTATTTTATTGGGAGAGAGGGAGTCAAGTGGGGAGCAAACATCAAGTGAGAAAGCATTTTTCTCTTGAGCAGTGGTATCATACTAGTTCTAGCAAGTGTAATGAGGGGTGAGAAAGCACAAAGTGCTGAAAGAATTTTTTTTGTTGTCAAAATGCAATGAATACATATATAATAGTGTATGTCACACACAAATAGGGTTGATTCAACTCTCTTCCATCTTTAATAATATGCTTGTCACTTTCTAAAGTGCTACATCATGTATGTGTCAGGACATGCTGAAAGAAAACCATCATTTCTAATTAACATGAACTGTGTAGAAAAGTTGGTCATTTGTTATTCAGTTTTATACATATTGTTCTCAATAGTTTGGCTTCAAATGTGATCATCTTTTGTGAAAAAGTTGCTGGAGTTTAGCTTCCTTCTCTATTTTATGTTTGTGTGTGTTGTTTTGTTGTTGTTTTTGTTGGAGTGCAAAACTATATTATTAGTAATCCTGATTTTCTGATAAATTTTTAACACTAAATTAATATCACCAATGGTTAAAATTCCTTACAACTTTGCAAACATCACAAGCATTTGCTTCTCAATTAACCATTAAATAATTACTAAAAACAAATGATAGAAGACTTCCCCCAAGGGAGCCAAGATGGAAGTATGAAGAAAACATGCTCCTGGAGCTTTTCCCTACCAAAGATAAACAAAGCTTCTCCACAGACATTAAAGCTACAGATCCCACCAAGAAAAAGAGAAGATCCAAAGGAGTTTTCAGTGGTAGACACTGTGGAGAATCTTCAGTGAAAGTCTGTCTTTTTTGGGGGGAAAGGGTAACTAAAGGCAAGTGAGGATGGTGAAGTGGAAAATCAGCTGGTGGCTTTAAATCACAAAGCAGTCCAAGTCTCAAAAGCTTGATAATAGCATTAGTCCTAACAACTAGACAGTAATCTAGCAATGAGGACCCCAATTCCAAACAAAGTCTGAACCCTGGGAATACTGGGGCAAAAGGATGGGAACAAACCATAGGCAAAACCTGGACTTAATAGAAGGATATAAACTTTTGCAAAAGGAAAGTGGCCTAGACTGCATAGGCAGAATCTTGGCCAATGACAAACCAGGGATCAGACCCTAGCCCCAACATAAAACACTTGTATCTATACCCCATACCCCAGTAGCAAAAAAGCTAAAAGAGCACTCACTATAAAAAACTATTTTGTAGATAAAGATGATATTTATGCCATGTTGGAAAAAGAAATCAGTAAAAAAGTACTCATAGAGATGTGTTACAAAAGAGTCTATGAATTGGACTCGAATTCAAAAACTCATATAAGAGTTTAAAAAAGAAGAGAGGAAGAATGAAAATGGACAAAAGAAATGTGAGTCATACAGGAAAATTATGAAAAACTGGCCAAAGAAACCAACTCCATTAAAAATAAAAATAAACTACTGGAAAATGAAACATAAAAGCTAATTGAAGAAAATTAAGCCCTAAAAATTAGAATTAAACAAATAGAAACCAATGAATCTATGAGACTACAAGATTCCATAAAACAAAAGAAAAACACTGAAAACAAACTAAAGACAATGTAAATACCTATTAGGGAAAACAAACCATCTGGAAAATAGATCCAGGAGAGATAATTTAGGAATATTTGGAGTAGCAGAAAGCCTAGATTAAAAAAAAAATAACCTGGAAACCATTATGCAGAAAACTATCAGGGACAACAGTCCAAATCTACTATAACAAGAAGACAATATAGACATTGAAAGAATACACAGAACTGCTCCAGAAAGAGAGCTCAGGATAAAAACTCCAAGGATTGTTATAGTCAAATTCCAGGAACTCTCAAATAAAAGAGAAAATTCTGCCATCAGGAAAAAAGAAAACAATCTAAATACAAAGAAAACAGAATCAAATTTACACAAGATTTATCAGTCTCAGCATTAAAGGACCAGAGGACATGAAATACTATATATCAGAGGGCAAAGGGCATGGGATTACAACCAAGAATTTACTACTCTGAAAAATTCAGCATGTATACTCTCAGGGGGAAAAAAGATGGATGTTCATCAAAATAGAGGACTTCCAAAATTTCCTGACAAAGAAACCAGAACTCCACAGAGAAATCAATCTTCTAATATACAACTCAAGAGATGTATAAAAAGGTAAATGAAAGGGAAAGGACAAAAGAAAAGAATTCACATGCTAGTCAAGACTAACAAATTATTTACAACCTTAAAAAGGGAAGATATAACACATATAACTGTTGAGAATGGTACTTCTCCTAGGATAACTAAATAGTCACATATAATTAAAGAGATTAGACTTAGAGGACATTGGAATGGTTGGATTTTGTCTCTACATTGAAGAGGTCCAAGATGACATTACTATGTTGGAAACAAAAAGCCCTGATATAAAGCAAATGGTTTACTCTAAACTTCACTGTCTCTTTTTCCTTTGACCTATTCTAATTCAGCTGTGTTCACAAAGTTTAGTATTTTCTCTGATGAAAGCATCAAGACTGGGCAGTCCTGAGTCAGTGTCTCCCATAACTTACAGTCAATTGTAAAGTTCTTAAGAGTCTCCCAGGTCTTGGAACCTTTTGAGAGTCTTATAGTTAATTAAATCAGGGCTGGTCTTAATCCATAATTTACTTAACAAGGAATTAAGTTTCCTGTGGGGTGGGAAGGGAGGGCAGGGAGGGAGTGTGGGACTATGCTTGGGGGAAATGGTTCAAATAGTTCAATAAAATGAAAACACAAGAAACTGTAGGAATAAATGGAGTTTTCCATGAAATAATAAGTACTATCAAAAACCATCAACAAATATTATATGTAATGTGGATAACTTGAAGGATTTCCAATAAGAAGGGGTGAAACAAGGATGCTCATTATCACATTATTATTCAATATAGTTTTAGAAATGTTAACTCTAGTAATAAGAGAAGAAAAAGAAATTGAAGGAATCATAATGGCAATGAAGAAGCAAAGCTTTAACTCTTTGCAGAAAATAAGATGATATACTTAGAGAACCCAAGAAAATCATCAACAAAACTCTTTGAAGTAATTAACAAATTCAGCAAAATAACAGACATAAAATAAATCCATATAAATCATGAGTGTTATGTGTTATAATAATGAGACATCATACCAAAATTCATGGGATGCAGCCAAGGCATTTTTGAAGGGAAACTTTATATCTTTTAATGTTTATATGAAAAAAATAAAGAGGAGATCAATGAATTTGGTATGCAACTAAAAACTGCTAAAAAAAAGTTTAAATTAAAGATCCCCATTTAAATATCAAATTAGAAATCCTGAAAATCAAGGGAAAGATTAATAAAATTGAAAGTAAGAAAATTGTTAGAGACTGTTGTGTGTGGGAGCACTGTAAACTATCTTCACCTAGTGTCCTTGATCACCAGAGCCTTGTTTTACTAAGTGTCACAGGAGTGGGAGTGGATTAGAGACTGGAAGGGATATTTAATCACATGTGTTTTGGTAAATAAATGGAGACCTTGAGTGCTTGGGGATCTTAGAGAACTTGTCATCCTTGTCTTCCTTGTCTTCCTTGTCCCCTGCCCCTCCAATGCACACCTGGGGAAAGATAAGGGAGTCTGTAAAAGGGCTGAACATATGATGTCTGCAAAGGGACACAACAAAAATCATTGATTTAATAAATAAAACTAAATATTGGCTTTATGAAAAAGCCAAAATGAAATAAGATAACTAAATTACAATTATCAGAAATGAAAGGGGTGAGTTATCAATCAATGAAGAGGAAATTAAAGAGATAATTTAGTGCCACAATAGCAAATTGTATATTAATAAATTTGATAATGTGAATGAAATAGATGAATATTTTCAAAAATACATACTGCCCAGTTCAAAAGAAGAAGAAATAACATTCTACCAAACATTTAAGAAATAACATTCTTATTCTATTTAAATCATTTTTAAAAATAAGAGTTCTGCCAAATTCCTTTCATGACACCAATTTAGTGAGAATACCTAAAACACGAAGAATGAAAACAGAAAAAAAGAAAATTATAGACAAATCTCCCTAATGAACATTGATGGAAAAAATCATAAATAAAATTATCAATGAAATTACAGCAAGTTATTATCAGGAAAATATATCATAATTAAGTAGGGTTTATACAAGGTAAGCAGGGATGGTAAAATATTAGGAAAAATTCAAAATGATTGAATATATCAGTAGCAAAACCAAAAGAAATCATTTGATTATCTCAACTGAAAATACCTTTGATAAAATTCAACATCTATTACTATATTTATAGTTTTTTCTTTATTTATTTTATATTATAACAATAATTGTGTTGTGAGAATAATCATAACCTCCCCCCAATAAATTAGAAGAGAAATCTCAAGAACAGTGAGAGAGGAAAACAAGTGTACTTCAATCTGTATTTAGATTCCAATGACTCAGTCTATTGGATGAGCTGCCTTCCCCAACATAGTCACCAGAGAAGTTGCTTCAATATTTTCCCACAGTTCCTATCACTATTTGTACTGCCTTTCACTCTATTCCTTCCTACTCTCATCTATCCAATTCTCACTCTCCTTTCATCCTGTCCCTGTTCAGAAGTGGGTTGCATCTGAGTACCCTCTCCCATGATCTTCCCTCTCTTGTATCACCTCCTCTCCCCTTATCTCCCCACCATTCCTCTTGTCCCATCCCTTTCCTCTCACTTTTCTCTAGGAAAAGATAGATTTCTAAACCCTATTAAGTGTGTATGTAATTTCCTCTCTGAGACATTTCTGATGAGAATTAAGGCTCACTCATCCCCCCCTCACTTTCATCCATTCCACTCCATTGTCAAAGCTTTTTCTTGATTCTTATGTGAAATATCTTAGCTCCTACTTCTCCTTTCTCTTCCTCCCAGAACTTTCCTTTATCACCCATTGACTCCATCTTTTTACTATATTATATGATCTTCAACTTCTACCTGTGCCTTGTCTATGTATGCTCTTTCTAACTACTCTTATAAATGAGAAAGATCATATAGGTTATCAGTATCTTCTTCCCATGCAGAAATACAAGCAATTCAACATCATTAAGTTCCTCATAATTAGTCCTTCTCATCCACATCCCTCCATGGTTCCCCCAATCTTGTACTTGGAGACCAAACTTTCTGTTCCACTCTGTTTGTTTCAAAAGGAAAGTTTGAAAGTCCCCTGTTTCATTGAAAGTCCATCTTTTCCCCTGAAAGATGATGTTCACTTTTGTTGGGTAGTTGATTCTCAATTGTAAACTAAGATCTTTTGCCTTCTGGAATAACATATTCTAAGGGCTACAAGTTCTTAATATAGATGCTGACAGATCCTGTGTAATCCTAACTATAGAGTCATGGTAGTTGAATTACTTACTTCTGAAAGCTTTTAGTATTTCCTCAATGACTTGGGAGTTTGGGAGTTTGTCTATAATATTCCTGGAAATTTTTCTTTTGAGATTTCTTTCACGAGGTGACCACTGAATTCCTTGAATTTCTATTTTATCCTCTGCTTCTAGGATCTCAGGGCAATTTTGTTGTATTATTTCATGAAAAATCAAATCTATTCTCTTTTCCTAGTCATAATTTTCAGATAGCTGAATAACTTTTAAATTATCTCTCCTTGATCTGTTTTCAAGGTCAGTTGTTTGCTCAATGAGATATTTCACATTTTCTTCTAATTTTTTTTTGGATATAGTTTTATTTCATCCCAAGTTTTTGCAAAGTTATGTTTCCTTTAGTTCTAGTCTACATTTGAAGTTATCCTCTTCAGAGAGCTTTTTTATCTCCTTTTTCATATGGTCAATTCTGTTTTTTAAGGCATGCTTCTCCCCATTTGTCTTTTGCATTGCTTTTTTTTTCCATTTAGCCTAAATTGGTTTTTAATGTGTTATTTTCTTTAGTATGTTTTTGTATTTCTTTCAACAAACTATTGTCTTTCTTTTCATTATTTCTCTTCTGGGGTCTCATTTCTCCTCCCATTTTTTTCTTCTACCTCCATGAATTGCTTTTCAAAGTCTTTTTTTGAGCTCATCCATAGCCTGAGCCCATTTTCTATTTCTCTTGGTGGTCTTGGATACAGAAGAATCAATTTTGTAGTCATTTGACTATATAATTTTATCCTCCATGGGCTCAAAGTAATTTTCTATGGTCAGTTTCTTCTTTTTCTGTTGTTTCCTCATTTCCTCAGCCTATGACTGATTTACCACACTTCCAAGGCTTTTGGGTTTTTTGGAGACAACCCACAAGGATCTAAATTTCTCCAAGTCTTATGAGAGGCTCTGAATGCTCTCTCACCTCTGAACCATATTTACATAATTATAAAGCACTTATCACCCATATAAAATCAGACATAAATAATTGGGAAAATGACACTTGTTCATAGTTAGATTGAGCTCATATAATAAAAAATGACAATTCTACCCAAATTATTATTCAGTGCCATACCAATCAAAGTACCAAATAATGTTTTTCCTGAGCTAGATAAGATAATAATAAAAATCATCTAGAGCAACAAAAATTTATGAATAGGAAGGGAATTGATTTAAAAAATTGTAAAGGAAGTTGGTCTAACTCTACCAGATTGAAAATTATATGGCAAAAACTAGGCATAGACCCATATCTTACACACTCTAACAAAATAAGTTCAAAATAGGTACAGGATTTAAACATAAAGGGGATAGAGTACATTATAAAATGCAAAATGAATGATTTTGACTATATTAAATTAAAAAGGTTTTGAACTAATAAAATGAATGCTGCTAAAATTAAAAGGAAAGCCAAAAGCTGGGAAACAATCTTCATAACCAGAAGTTCTAATAAAAGTCTCATTTCTAAAATATATAGAGAACTAAATCAAATTTATGTTTTAAGTCATTCCCCAATTGATCATTGGTCAAAGGATATGAATAGACAGTTTTCAAAGGAAGAAATTAAAGTTATATATAATCATAAAAAAGCTCCAAATCATTATTGATTAGAGAAATACAAATTAAACCAACTCTAAGGTACCACCTCACACCAATCAGATTGGTTAAAATGACAAAAGAAAGGACAATGATTGATCAGTGTTGGAGAGATTGTGGGATGATTAAGACTTTAATAGATTGCTGGAAGACTTGTAAACTGATCCAACCATTCTGGAGAGCAATATGGAACTATGCCCAAAGAACAGTAAAATTGTTTATACCCTTTTACCAAGCAATTCCAATTCTAGATCTATATCCAGAAGAAATCATGAAAAATGGGAGAAATTCCACATGTTCCAAAATATTCAAAGCAGCTCCTTTTGTAGTGACAAAGTATTGGAAATTGAGGGGTTACCCATCAATTGAGGGATGGTGAAAAATTTATGCTACATGAATATTATGTATTACTAATGTTCTATAATAATCCATAAATGTTCAGACTCTAGAGAAGTATGGAATGAATTTCAGGATCTGATGCTGAGAAAAGGTGAGCAGAACCAAGAGAACAACTTACACATTATAAACAACATTGTGGGTTAAATTGTTCCTGGCAGTTTAAAGGGCTGCGATAACCCCATTAGATCGGCTGTGGACAATGCAATTCCCATCCAAAGGAGGGAAAACAATGCAAACCTAAACAAAATGTTTCAAAATCTGATGAAGCCTACATTTTTTAGGGTTTTTTTTTTTGCAAGGCAGTGGGGTTAAGTGGCTTGCCCAAGGCCACACAGCTAAGCAATTATTAAGTGTCTGAGACCTGATTTGAACTCAGGTACTCCTGACTCCAGGGTCAGTGTTCTATCAACTTTGCCATCTAGCTGCCCCCCAGCCTACTTTTACTTTAAAAAAAACTTATGTATTTCTTTCCCTTCATTCAAATTCCTATACCAAAAAATGACTAAATTGTAAACATTTAACACAAATGTTTATGTACAATATTAACCTGACTGCTACTATGGAGTGGGAGATGGAAAGGGAGGATGGAAGGAAATTTAGGCACATGGATGCATGTTGATATTTGGAAAAATAAAATACCATGTATTTGGAAAGATAAAGTATCAATAAAATATTTTTAAAAATTTGAAAGAATTAAAACATACAATGTATTACATACTGTGCTAATTCAGAAAGAAAGTCCCTGACCTGAAGTAGTTCACAATCTAGCAGTGGAGACACACAAAATAATATCTAAAAAATTCTATATAGCATAATTAGTAATCAACAGAAGGAAGACATTAGAATTAAAAAGGATAAATGATGTTTGTCCTTCATTCTCAAAGAAAATCATGATGTGATACCATGACAAGAACATGAATTGAATTTGAGTGAGAGGTTGCTGTTCTAAAAAACCAATCTCAATTTCTTCTCCAAAGTTATCTGGATCCAATGACCAGATTTGAAACAGAATTACTGGGAATGATCCTGGATGCAAAGCAATCAAGGTTAAGTGACTTGCCCAAGTCACACTACTACCAAGTAGCAAGTGTCTGAGGCCAGATTATAACTCCTGTCCTCCTGATTCAAGACCAATGTACTATCTTCTGTGCCATGTAGCTGCCATAAAAGGAGTGGATAAAGACTTCCTGGAAAAGGTAGAATTTTCATTGGAACTTAAAGAAATTCAAGAAAGTGAGTAGACTGAATTGTGAAGGGATAATATTATAGACTTGGGGAAGAACCAGAGAAAATACACTTAGTCAAGAGAAAAAAATGTCAATGTCTAGATTGAAGTGTACATAGTGTAAAGTGTAGAATAGTGGAAGAGAGAGCAAGGTTATGAAAGTTTTTGATTAGAAAACAGGATATTTTTTATACACGAATGATTAGGAGCCATGGAGTTAATTTAGTGTGGGTCAGAATAGAATCACAAGATTTGATCTCTGCTCTTAAAAAATCACTTTGGAGAACTTCTAGGGAGAGCCAAAGTAGCAGCATGAAACTGGCATACTTCAGGAGTTTTTCTCACACAAAGGTAAATAAAGCCTCTACATAGATATTAATGCAACAGATTGCTCAAAAAAAAAAGATCAAAACAAGTTGTTAGGTGTAGGGATCATGGAGGATGTTCAGGGAAGGTCTATCTTTCTGGGGGAAAGTAGAAGTAAAGCCCAGCTAGATGAAAGATCTGGAAAGCCAGTAGGAGGTGTTAACCACAGTGCAGTCCAGATCCCTGAAGTTTAGCAATAGCCTAGGTCCTTGTAGCTGGTTAGCAAACCAACTGTGAGGGTCCCAACTCCAAACAAAGTCTAAACCCAGGGAACACTGGATCAAAAAACAGATTAGAAACAAACCACTGTATAGATTAGAGCCTGTACATAAAGGAGGAAACAAATTCTCTGCATAGGCAACAGCTTGTCCTGTCAGGGATCAGTCAGGGATCAGAACCAAACCCTGGACAGAAAAATGCTTGTGTCTATACTCCCTATATCCCAGAAAGAGAACAATAAAAATAAGCAAAAAAACTAAAAGAGCACTAACCATAGAAAGGTATTATGCAGATAGAGATGATAAACATCCAACCTCAGAAGAAGAAAGAAGTGAAAATTATCTACATGGGTAGTTTCATAGGAGTCTATGTGTTGGACTCAAGTCCAAATCCTCACAGAAAAACTTTAAAAAATTTAAAAACCAAAGAATAGAGGAAGAAGAAAAATGGTAAAAAATGAAATGAGAGTCATGCAGTAAAATTACAAAAAATTTACCAAAGAAATTAACTCCTTTAAAAGTAAAAATCAACTGAAAAAGAATGTAAATCTTCAAAAGAGTAAAATAGTAAAATCAACTAACTGGAAAAGGAATTCAACTCACCTAAAACTCAGATCAAACAACTAGAAAGGGAATGCAATTCAGAAAAAAGTAAAATTAACCAACTGGGAAAAGAAACACAGAAGCTAACTGAAGAAAATAAAACTTTAAAAATAAGAACTGGACAAATAAAAGTCAATGAATCTATGAGACACCAAGATTACATCAATAGAAAAAGACACAAAAAAATGAAGAAAATATAATGTACCTTTTAGGAAAAAAATATATAACCTGGAAAATAGATCCACGAGAGATATTTTAAGAATTATTGATCTAAAAAAAAAGAATTATTGATCTACCACAAAACCTAGATTTTAAAAAGAGCCTGAGAATATATTTCAGGAAATTATCAGGGAAAACTATCCAAATCTACTAAATCAAGAAGACAAAAAACATTTGAAAGAATAGAGTGAACTCCTCCAGAAAGAGATCACAGGATGAAAATTCCAAGGACCAGCATGGCCAAATTCAAAAATTTTCAAATGAAACAGAAAAACACTGCAAGCAGCCAAAAAGAAGGAATTTAAATACAAAGGAAACAAATCAGACTTGCACAAGACTTACCAGCTTCAACACTGAAGGACCAGAAGACCTGAAATACTGTATGTATTTCAGAGGGCAAAGAACCATGGATTACAACCAAGAATATACCCCGCCGCTGCAAAATTCAGTATATTCTGTCAGAGGAAAGATAGATGTTCAATGCAATAGAGGAATTCTAAAATTTTCTAATAAATATACCAAAATTCAACAGAGAATTCAATCTTTAAATAAAAGATTCAAGAGAAGTATAAAAAGGTAAATGTAAAAGGAAAAATAAAACAAAACAAATGTTAGTCTAGACATTAAATTGTATACCACCATAGAAAGGAAGATTATTTGTAACTCTTGAGAAATATATTTCTCTTAGGATAGTTAAAGGATTGAATATAGTTGAAGAGATTGAACTTAGAGGATATGGATGTGGTTTGTTCTTGTTCTATTGAATAATATCAAAATGATATCACTATGTTTGAGACAAGCGATACGGTGTTGGACTGTGGCTGATCAGACCAATACAAGCTCAGAATGCCTGACCATAAGTCCTGGACAAATGGTCCAGGAGAAAAGCTAGGATGTTTACTCTAAATATTTCCTTTGACCTACTTTAATGCTATCTGACTCATAGAGCTCAGGGATTTCTCTGATGAGAGCATACTATGCTGGCCAATCTGATGCCAGTGTTTCCCATACCTTACAATCAATTGTAAAGCTCTTAAAAGAGACCTTCATATTGTTGCAGTATTTAGAATATTTTGACATTCTATAACTAATTAAATCAGAAATGACTTTACTTTTCCAGATACTTAGAGTTTTTTTAGTACCATTGGGGCAGAGGGGAAGAACCTACTTAAAAGGGTTGGACATAAAGAGATTAGGAAGTGATTTTATCTTAATGCATACTTTGGCTAAAGAGTGTTTAAGTACCAAGCTTGGGGAGCTAAAGGGGGTGGGACAGAGGGTGGAAGAGAGTATGCTTGGATAGGTGGGGCTTACAAATAGTTCATGAAATCATTTGGTTTTTCATGATACTTTGGCCCATGATGATTTTGTGTCCTTAGAGGATACTTGGAAAGACGGTAAAGAATAAAATAATTAAAATGTGATGTGGTTCATGACTCTTGAGAAGTATTTCTAATGCCTCAGAAGAAGGAAGGATACTTAGTGATAGTGAAGCAATGCTGCTTAACAATTAATCAGGAAAATCAATATTTTATTGATAATACTTTGATAGTACTTTGATACTACTTAGATCAGATCAAAAACAGGAGTGTGATTTGACAAAAGGAATATAAGTGCAAGATAGTATTAAAACACTTAAAACATAAAAAAAGGAGAAGATGAGGCAATGGTGGATGAATAACATCAGGTAAAGAGATACAAAGACCTATTATAATAGAAGGAAAGAGACTCTGAGTAAATCCTATTCAATAGGTTTGACCCAGAGAAGGAATAAGATACATTTCCAATTGGTTTTAAAAATTTATCTTATCTAGAGGGTAGGGAAGAGGGGGTGGAGAGGGGATAAAAAGGGGGGAGAAAACACTAAAAAACACTAAAAAAATGGAAGGTGATGGTATAAGTGAAAATAAGCTTAGAGTCAAATTTTAGAAGAAAAGTTAAAGGATATCACTTGGTGTAGGTCTGGACATGAATTTCCGAGAATCAGGTTGGGTAGACAAATATATCCAAACACAAAAGGTTGGGAAATGAAAATCTACCGACTTTATTTTTGGAAACTCCGACTTTTTATAGCAAAAACTTATCACAGGAATGACCAGTTAAAGGCGACCCAGTTTTACAATTTCCTGGGTAAATTTACAGTATTTGTTCTTAGAAATATACATACTTTTCTATCAAATAAACCTTTTACAATCACCTCCGGAGCCACAAATTATCCTAGGTCAGGGTTCACTGGTGAGCCAATGGATCCATACAATGAGCTATAATCCAGACATATCTTTGATGGAAACATCACCAAGTATATGAGAATATCACTCCCTGGGGCTGGCCTTCTACAAAAGGAAAAGGGAAAGGTAGTAAAACACTGGTGAGGAGGAATGACAGGAAAGAAAAGAGAGAAGTATGAAAGGGAAAAGATAGCTTGGAGGGAACAGAATTAGTAATACAAATGTAAATGTGAATGGGATGAACTCTCTCATAAAATGGAAACAGCAGAATGAATTAAAACATGAATCTTACAATTTATTGCTTACACGAAACACATTTGAAGGAAAGAGATACAAACAAGGAAAAGGGAAAAGGCTGAAGAAAAATATTCAGGAATAGTGATCTTCATCTCAGACAAAGAAAACTAGATCTCATTAAAAGGCATCAGGAAAGGGGCAGCTAAGTGGCACTGTGAATAGAGCAACAGCCTGAGAGTCAGGAGGTCCTGAATTCAAATTCAGCTTCACACATTTAATAATTTCCTAGCTGTTTGACCTTGGACAAGTCATTTAACCCCATTACCTTGCAAAAAACTAAATAAAAGGCATCAGGAAGTAAACTACATCTTCATTAAAAGCACCATATGAAATGAAGTTATATGATTATTAAACAGATATGCACTGAGTGGTATTGCATCCAAATTGTTAGCAGAGAAATTGAATGAATTGCAAGGAGATATAGAGAGTAAAATTTTAATAATGGGGAACTTCAATGTCCCTCTCTTAGAACTAAAAAAAAAATCTAACCACAAAATAAACAGAAAGGAAGTTAAGGAGGTGAATGCAGTCTTAGAAAACTTAGATATGATAGATCTCTGGAGAAAACTGAATGAGGATAGAAGAGAATACACATTTTTCTCTGGAGTTCATGGCACCTATATCAAAATTGATCATGTACTAGTGCATTAAAAACCTTAATATCAAATGTGGAAAGGCAAAAAATAAGAAATGCATACTTTTCAGGTCATGATGCAAAAAAATTATATGTAATAAAGGTCCATTAAAAAGGTAACCAAAAACTTAATTGAAAACTAAATAATTTAAATTTAAAGAAGTAGTGGATCAAAGGAGATACCATAGAAGTAATCAATCATTTCATCCAAGAATATAACTATGAAACATCGTACCAAAATTTATGGGGGAAATGGATAAAGTGAAAAAAAGTTGAAAAATACAAATGGAGGGAAGATAGAATGGAAGACAATAGTAGGTAATTATAACTTTGAATGTGAATGGGATGAACTCTCCCTTAAAACATAAATGAATAGCAGAGTGGATTAAAACCCAGAATCCTACAATATGCTACTTACAAGAAACTCATTTGAAGCAGAGAGATATTTACAGGATAAAGGTAAAAGGTTGGAGCAAAATATATTTTGCTTCAGCTAAAGTTAAAAAAAGCAGGAGTAGGAATCTTGAACTTGGAAAAAGCAGCTGCAAAAATAGATCTCATCAAAAAAGATAAGGAAGGAAACTATATCCTACTAAAAGATACTATAGACAATGAAGCAATTTCAATACTAAAGATGTATGCACTGAGTGGTAAAGCATTCAAATTATTAGAGGAGAAGGTGAATGAGTTAAAGGAAGACAGCCTGAAAAACTCTACTGGTGGGAGACCTCAACCTCTTGCTGTCAGATATAGATGAATCTAGCCACAAAAAGAAGGAAGTTAAGGAACTAAAGAGAATGTTAGAAAAGCTAGACATGATAGACATTTGGAGGAAATTGAATGGGGATAGAAAGGAATATACTTTTTTCTGTAATACATGGCACTTGCACAAAAAATTGAGTATGCACTAGAACATAATAACCTTATAATCAAATGCAGAATGGCAGAAATAGTGAATACATCCTTCTCAGATCATAATGCAATAAAAATCATATGCAATTTTGGACCAGGGAGATACAGATCCAAAACTAATGGGACACTGAATAACCCCATTTTAAAGAATGAGTGGATCAAACAACCAGTTATAGAAAGAATTAATGATTATATTCTAGATAATGACAATTACAAGATAACATACCAAAACTTAAAGAATACAGCCAAGGTAGTTGTCAGGGGATATACTGTGTCTTTAAATGCTTACATGAATAAATTAGAGAAAGAGGAAATCAATGACCTAAATATGCAACTAAAAACATTAGAGAAAGAACAAATTTAAAAAACTCATTAAATACCAAATTCGAAACTCTTAAAAGTTAAAGGAGAAATTAATAAAATTGAAAGCAAGAAAATTATTGAACTAATAAATTAAACCAAGAGTAGGTTTTATGTAAAACTAATGAAATTTATAAAACTGGTTAATTTGATCAAAAAAAAGAAGAAAGTCAAATTGCTAGTATCATAAATTATATTTAAAAAGTGAACTCACCACCAATGAGGATGAAATTAAAACAGTAATTCACAATTATTTTGCC
The DNA here is from genome assembly GCF_037893015.1 of Macrotis lagotis. Classification (NCBI taxonomy): domain Eukaryota; kingdom Metazoa; phylum Chordata; class Mammalia; order Peramelemorphia; family Peramelidae; genus Macrotis; species Macrotis lagotis. Next base: position 169,992,752 of record NC_133660.1, read on the forward strand.
CAACTGTATACCAATAAACTTGATAATCTAAGTGAAATGGACAAATATTTACAAACATATAAGCTGTCCAGGTTAAATGAAGAGCAAATTAAATGCCTAAATAATCCTATCTCAGAAAAAGAAATTCAGCAAGCCATCATTGAACTCCCTAAGAAAAAATCTCCAGGGTAAGATGGATTCACAAGTGAATTCCATCAAACATTTAAGGAACAATTGGTACCAATTCTATATAAACTCTTTGGAAAAATAGGTGAAGACAGAATTACAACTAACTCTTCCTAAGACACCATTATGGTGCTGATATCTAAAACAAGAAGTCAAAATAGGGGGGAAAAATTATAGAACTAAATCCTTAATGAATATGAATGTAAAAATTTTAAAGAAAATCTTAGCAAAGCAATTACAAGTTATCACTAAAATAATACACTATGACCAAGCAAGATTTATCCCAGGAATGCAGGGTTGGTTCAGTATCAGAAAACTGTTAGTATAATTAACTATATCAATAAAAAACCTATCAGAAATCCTATGATTATCCCAGTAGATGCTGAAAAACCTTTGACAAAATACAACATCCATTCCTACTAAAAACACTACAGAAACATAGGAATAAATGGATTGTTCCTTAGAATGATTAGCAGTATATAACTGAAACCATCAACAAGCATTATATGCAATGGGGATAAGCTAGAAGTATTCTCAATAAAATCAGAGGTGAACCAAGGATGACTGTTCTCACCACTACTATTCAATATTATGTTAGAAATGTTAGCTTCAGCAAGAAGAGAAGAAAAAGAAAAAGAAATGGAAGGAATTAGAGTTAGGAAGGAAGAAACAAAAACTCCCAGTTTTTGCACATGACATGATGGTATACCTAGAGCATCCTTAAAAGTCATCTAAAAAGCCATTAGAAATATTTAGCAACTTCAGCAAACTTTCAGGATATAAAATACACCCTCATTAATCCTCAGCTTTTCTATATATTACTGGCAAGATACAACAGCAAGAGCTAGAAAGAGAAATCCCATTGAAAGTAACTTCAGACAATACAAAAATACTTGGTAGTCTACCTGCCAAGGTAGACTCAGAAACTCTATGCAAACAAATACAAAACACTTCTCACACAAAAAAAATCATATTTAAATAACAGGTCAAATATCAACTGCTCATGGATAGGTTGAACTAATATGATCAAAAGGACAATTCTACCTAAATTAAAGTATTTACTTAGTGCCCTATCAATCAAGATTCCCCCCCAAAAAAATTACTTTGAGGTAGGAAAAATTGTAAGTAAATTCATTTGGAGAAATTAAAAAGTCAAGAATTTCCAGGGATTTAATGAAAAATAGTTCAAAAGAAGGTGGCTTAGCTCTATCATATCTAAAACTATATTATAATGCAACAATCATCAAAACTATCTGGTATTTGCTAAGAAATAGAGTGGTGGATCAGTGGAATAGACTAGGTACAAAAGAAATGATTATAGTAACCTGCTATTTGATAAATCCAAAGAGTCCAACTTCTGGGATAAAAACTCTCTCTTTGATAAAAATAAATGTTGGGAAAATTGGAAATTAATATGGCAGAAACTTGGATTAGACCATCTCACATCCTATTCCTAGATAAGGTCAAAATAGGTACAGGATCTCCACATGAAAGACAATATAATAAGCAAACTAAGAGATCAAGGAATAGTTTTACCTGTCAGATTTATGGAAAGGGAAAAAATTTATGACCAAGGAAGAGATGGAGAACATCATTTAAAACAAGCTAGTTAATATTGATTATATTAAATTAAAAAAGTTTTGCACAGATCACAGATCAAAGATCCAAGATCAAAAGAAATGTAATAAATTGGGGAACAATTTTTGCAACTAGTATTTCTGACAAAGGATTATTTTCTAAAATAAATAGAGAACTGAATCAAATTGATTTAAATAAAAAAGCCATTCCCCAATTGACAAATGGTCAAAGGATATGCAGAGGCAATTTATAGATGAGGACATCAAAACAATCCATAGTTATATGAAATGTTACTCTAAATTTTTACTGATTAAAGACATACTAATTTAAGCATCTCTGAAGTACCACATCATACCTCTCAGACTGGCCAATATGACCAGAAAGGACAATGATCAATGTTTGAAGGAATTTGGGAAATCTGGGACACTAATGCATTGTTGGTGGAACTGTGAACTCATGCAACTTTTCTGGAGAACAATTTGGAATTATGCCCAAAGGCCAACAAAAATGTACGTACCCTTTGATCCAGCAATACCACTACTGGGTCTATACCCTAAAGGTAGCATGAAAAAGGATAAAAATATAATATATACAAAAATAGACATAGCTGCCCTATTTGTGGTGGCAAATAACTGGAAACTGAGTGAATGCCCATCAATTGGGGAATGGCTAATAAATTGTGGTATAGGTATGCTATGGAACACTATTTTACTGTTAGAAACCAGGAGGGATGGGAATTCAGGGAAGCCTAGAAGGATTTACATGATCTTATATTGAGTGAGATGAGCAGAACCAGAAGGACATTGTACACCATAACAGCAACTTGGGGCTGATGATCAATCTTAATGGACCTTCTTATTTCATCAGTCCTACAATTAGGGACAATTTTGGAGTATCTGTGATGGATAACATCATCTGCATCCAGAGAAAGAATTGCTAACTTTGAACAAAGATCAAAGACTTTAACCTTTAATTTTTAAAAAAGTTATTATATAATCTTTCTATCTCTTATATTTTGCTTTCCTTAAGATGATTTTTCTCTCAACAGATTCAATTTTGATCAATGTATAGCATGGAAGCAATGTACACTCTGTGGGGGGGGAGAAGGAAGTGAGATTAGGGGGAAAATTGTAAAATTCAACAATAAATAAGTAAATTAGAAAAAAAGGAAAAAAATAGTGTAATGTACCAGTGAATTAGGATAGTTCCAAAAAGAAACTAGTAAATAACTACAGTATTTTCCTGTTTAAGCAACATAAAACTTTAGTTTCTGGGATAAAATGTCCCTTCTTGAAAAAATTTGTTTGGGGAAATTGGAAAATAGTTTAGCAAAAACTAGGCATAGATCTAGGTCTCATAGCCTATAGCAAAATAAGGTGAAAATGGCTTTAGTATTTAGACATAAAGGGTGATAAGATAAATCAATTACTAAATCAAGAAATACTCTCTCTGAAAGATTTATGGGAAGGTGAGAAATTTATGACCAAATAAGAAATATTAGTCATTATAAATTGCAAAATGGAAGATTTTTGACAATATTAAATTTTAAAAGTTTTTGCACTAGTACAAATAATGCTGAGAAGATAAGAAAGAAAAAAGAAAGCTGGAGTATAATATTCACAGCTAGGAGTTCAGATAAAGGTCTCATTCCTTATTTTGTTTTTTAGATTCTTGCAAGGCAAATGGGGTTAAGTGGCTTGCCCAAGGCCACACAGCTAGGTAATTATTAAGTGTCTGAAGCCAGATTTGTACCCAGGTACTCCTGACTCCAAGGCCGATGCTCTATCCACTGTGCCACCTAGTCGCCCCTAAAGGTCTCATTTCTAAAGTATATAGAGAATTGAATCAAATCATTTAAGGTTAAATGTCATTCTTCAATTGATAAATGGTCAAAAGATATGAACAGGGAGCTTTCAAATGAAGAAATTAATGCATCATATAACTATATAGAAATTGCACCAGATCTTTATTCATTACAGAAATGCCCATTAAAACAATTATGACAAACTTCACACCTATTCAATTGTGTAAGATGACTAAAATGTTAAATGATCAATGATGGAGAGGTTGAAGGAGAATTGTGTACTGTTGGTGGAATTGTGAACTAATCCAACTATTCTGGAGAGCAATATGGAACTATGCTCAAAAAGCATTAAAATTGATTATACCCTTTGACCCAGTCATACCAATACTATTCTTATATCCAGAAGAAATCATAAAAAATGAGAAAAGTCCCATATGTTCCAAAATAATCATAACGGCTTTTTTTGTAATGGCAAAGAATTTGAAACTGAGGGGATGCCCATCAATTGAGGAATAGCTAAGCAAGTTATGGTATATGAATATTATGGAGTACTGTATTTCTAACAAATATTATGAATATTCAGACCCTAGAGAAACATGGAATGAACTACAACTGATGCTTAGCAAAGGAAGCAGAAGCAAGTGAACATTGTATACATTAATAATAACCTTGTAGTTTGATCAACTTTGATGGATTCAGTTAGCCTTCATTTTTAAAAAGACCAATGATACAATGACAGTGGGGTTATGTCTTGACTTGTGAATGATTTGGATATAAGTGAAGCAGAATTGTACAAAGTTTCTCTCTCTCTCTCTCTCTCTTCAAAAGTCATCAAAATCCAGAGGCAAGACAAGTCAGAGTGAGTGTTATTAGCAAGGGATGTAATGGATGACCTTGGAAGTGCTCTACAGCACCTGCTTCATGGTCATTGGATAAATCGATCACTTTCACCTATTCAGCAGGTGACCTTCTGTGATATATGGGGAACAGTACTGCTATAAACAAAATCTAATGCTCACCAAGGTTAGAAGACCCTTAATTCTTCAATGACTTTGTGACCCATTAGATACTCTGAACTTGGTTTAGTCTGTCTGCAAGAATGCCTAATTATTAAAGGAGTTAGAATGAAATGGGATCACTTGAGTAGCTAGAGGGATCATCATTGATAAGGAACGCTGCTACATCATATGAGTCAAGAATGAATGAGATCATGTTAGAAAGCTTATGAGTGATATAAGATGGTTAAGAGAATAGTGAATATTCTGGATTTTTTCCTTTAAAATTTCACACAAGTTTCTCAGTTGAAAGAACTGGGTAATGGAAACAATTAGAGATTAGATGAGTTGTGCTTGATAAGCCAATTTTTGAGTTTTTCCATGAGTTTTTTTTTGTGACTGCTATAAAATGGCACAAATAAAAATCTGTCTTTATTTTTCCCATTTTCTATTTTTTCAAGTTACAATGCTGTAAAAATATCTTTCATTGAATTTATCTTAATTATTATTCTTTTCTTGTTTACTTTTGATTTTGATAATTGTCTATTACATAATTTGAGGGCCCACAGAAAATGAATTCTTTTTTGTTTTTTTAAAGATTTTATTTATTTTGAGTTTTACAATTTTTCTCCTAATCTTACTTCCCTCTCCCCCCCACAGATGGCAATTTGACAGTCTTTATGTTGTTTCGATGGTATGCATTGATCCAAATTGAATGTGATGAGAAAGAAATCATATCATTAAGGAAGAAGCATAAGTATAAGAGATAGCAAGATCAGACAATAAGATATCATTTTTTTTCTAAATTAAACAGAAAGTTAATTCTGAGGTTCTACTTTACAGTTACCTTTGCCCTTTTTGTGTACATAGTTATAAAGATGTATAATGATTTCTTTCAATCTGATGTTAAACAATAATAAATAAATAGTAAGAATAATTCATTATTATTCTGATTCACAAGATGAATAAAATCATAGTATGAGAAAAATAATTTTTTCAAAAAATGAATTGAATTTAAATTTGTATGACAGGGCATATATGTGAGAAATTAAATGTAATATATGCTTGAGATATTCAATAACATTACATTAAAATGATATTTTTGCCATAGGAAGAATAGACTCTGGCATGAATAGCAGAAAATTAAATTCTCCATTATTTCATTGAAAGTGAATTTCTACTGCAAAGGACTAAAGGGAATACCTTGTTTGTGCTTTCTAAAATGAATAATAATAGCAATTCAAATTGTATAGTATTTGGGGTTTACAAGGCATCTTCCTAACAATTACTCTGTAGCTTATGGAGAACAATATTGCTATAAACAAGAAACTAAAGCTCAGCAAGGTTAGAGGATGCAATCTTTTATCAGTCAGAGTTTTCTTTTGGATATTATTTAATAACCATAGAAAATAAGCTCAAAAATCTAATTGTGTGATTTAGATCTTTCCTTCCAGAAATGGCTATTTAACTTCTTGCTGAATATAGCTATAGGTGTTGTTTGATTTATATAATCAATGTGCTCCTTAAAATTGTGTGTGAATCCTTTCAATCCCATTTTAAATGCAATAAACAAAATACTTATTTAAATATATATATATATGCAGAATCAATTTTAAAATATGAAAATAAACCATTAATATATCTATTTTTAAATGTATCACTAATGCCAATGGATTCGTGAATTTGTAGAAAATAATAAGCCCTCAAATAGAGCATATTATCTATATGATTCATTCATATCATTCTAAACAATTTCAATAGGAGAACCACTTCAAATGTTCAAACATTTCCATGAATTCCTTTAACATTTCTTGGATAACAGGAGTATTTAACCATTCATTTATAATCTCTTACTGATGATATTTGACAAGCTTATTTTGCTTCTTATTTCTTAATCTTATAATCTATTTTTATATCATGTCTTGAATGTAAACCATCATTATTAATGTGCTATGTACTTCTGATGCCTGCTATATGTCCTTTGTTATTAAATGACCATTGGATTACCATTGATTTTGAGTCTGTGGATACTTATAGTTTCCATATTTTCAAGTCAAAAAAACAACCAGAAGGGGTGGCTAGGTGGCGCAGTGGATAAAGCACCAGCCCTGGAGTCAGGAGTACCTGGGGTCAAATCTGGTCTCAGCCACTTAATAATTACCTAGCTGTGTGGCCTTGGGCAAGCCACTTAAACCCATTTGCCTTGCAAAAAAAAAACAAACCTAAGAAAAAAACAAACAAACAACCAGAAGATTAACACTATTAGAAAAATCAAGTTCTGTTCCTGGGAATAGCTTGAAATCACTGTGAGAACTGCTTCCCCATGCAAATCAGTCCATTCTCTTAATACTATGTAGTATGGGTTCATTAGCTTCTTTCATTCTTTTCTAAGATATCTTTATTGATAGCTAATTCAACAGATTGTCCATCCAGATTATTACCATATGATAACCATGATAATGTATATGCTTCATCTAATTAGTTTTTCTAGGTGAATAGCAAGGCTTTATTTTGTAATGACTGTGGATTTTATTTGGTAGACTACAGAATATTATATGTCCTTTGATTCCATAAGGATAAAGTTATTAAAAAACATAAGCATATGAAAGAAACTATATGAAAGGAATCTCTCTGCCACTGAAAACTATGTTGGATATTATTTATGACAATGTTGAGAATGCATCATCCCTATTTACTTTGCTTGCTATTCAGTTATTGAAAATGTATTAGTCAATAATCATTTACTAAACTTATGGGCCTTTGTTAAGCATTGGTAATACAAAGAAATGCAAAACACTTTCTTTGAATTCAAGGAGCTCAATTTCTATAGGGGGAGATATGATATAAATATAATATATATGTATATATATTTGGGGAGGATATAACTCTAGGTATGTATCATGGTTTACTTTGGACCTCATTTCCTCATGGAAAAGTCTGTTATCTCCCCCTTGAAGAGATCATTTTGTTAGTATGTTTTTTCTCTTCATTTGACTCAACAATCCATCAGTTATGTTTTCTTCATTTCTTAGGGAACAGAGACTAGCATCCCATTTTCCTTTTAGAGCTTAGCATTGAATAGCTTCCACAAAGGAATATATATTTAAAAGACAAAATATTTATTCAAGAAAAAAATCTTTGAGGGCATACTCTTTCTTATATCACTTTGGACTCTGACAAAGTAAGCTTAAAAATGTAGCTCATTTTTACATAACATTGGACATACTGAGTACTTGTTCAAATATAGCATGTCTGCAGAGTTTGCAGCTCAGTTTCCAGTGGACTAGATTTTTGAATGTCACTCCTTGCTCTTTTTGCATCTATGTTGAGTTGGTGTGAAATTCATGCTCTGTAATGGCAGGATATGAATATAAAGTTTTAATTCTCTTTATATCTTAAGGCATAAATATTGTTAGTCAAAAAAGACATATGAAATCAGAATGAGGTGTTAGGGTGGAGCCCTCTGTGTCTTTTCAACTCAGAAAGTCATAGGATCTGCTCCCATACCTGACCAATGAAATTTCTTAGGAGTACAGAGGCCAACAGAAATCATTACTAAAGCTGATGGTATTTTCTGAATTTTTCTGAACTCAAGTTAAAAAAAACCATCATTCAATTGTGAGGCAAGAGGAGCTACTATAGTGTCAAGACATACTCAAAGCCCATCTCTCAGAATCTTCCTTACATATTGCAATTCTCTGATAAGCAGAAAACTAATGTCCTGTATATGATTGTAAAGTAATGGGTCTGCATTTCAGTCCAACCATTACACAAACAAGATATATACCCAATGAAAAATAGAAGATAATCTCAGAAGGAAAATATTAGCTTAGTGATGGGAACAGTCTCCTGAAGGTGGAATTTTAACACATCTTAATGAAAACAGAGGTACTATAAGTTAGAAATAAGAAGGAATGGTGGAGAGTGTCAGTGAAAGGGTACAGAGTTAGAAGTGAAGTTATGGTGGTACTCTCAGTTGAAACAAAGTTTCTCAGCAGAAACTAAATTACTCATTTGTGCAAGGAATAGCAAGTAGGTCAGTAAAGTTGGAACAAAGACTGCAAAATAGAAAATAAGGTATAAGAATGTCCATGGAGTATTTTAACATTTTTTTCAGAGGGAAACAAAGTACCACTATTGTTTATTGAGAAACTTGTAGTTGTGTAACCAAGTCAAAGCTGCAATTTAGGAAAATCATCTTGACAGGACAATGTAGGGTGTATTGAAGTGGAGACAGAATAGAGGTTGTAACACAAACCAGAAGGCTACTGCAATATTCTAAGCCCTAAAGATAACAAAAATGGGAAATTATCAATGTTGGAGAGGATGTGGGTAAAACTAGGACATTATTGCACTGTTAATGGAGTTATTTCAGTCATTTGAGAGAGCAGTTTGACTGGCTATTAAGTGATGAATTTTTTACCAGAGCAACCAAGGAAATAGAAAGAAATAGAGAATGTTGTGGATTTTAATTCTATAATACTGGAGGCAGAGTGATCCAGCAATTCCAGTATTATGTCTATATCCCAAAGAAATCATAAAAAACAATAGAAGTCTCACATGGTCAAAAGTATTTATCGCAGCACTTTTTGTGGTAAAAAAGAACTGGAAATAAGGGAATTTCCATACATTAGGAAATGACTGAAGTTATGGTATATGAGTATTATGAAGTACTATTGTTCTATAAAAAAATCATGAGTGAGGGGCAGCTAGGTGGTGCAGTGGATAGAGCACCGGCCCTGGAGTCAGGAGCTCAAATCCGGACTCAAGACACTTAACAATCACCTAGCTGTGTGAACTTGGGCAATTCACTTAACCCCATTGCCTTGATAACAAAGCAAAAAAAATATCATTCGTGGTCACACTTTAGAGAAGACTGGAAAGACTTGCATGAACTGCTATTGAATGAAGTGAACAGAACCAAGAGAACATTGAACATGTGAACAGCAACATTGCAAGATGATCAGATATAAAAGATGCAGCTCCTCTCAGCAGTTCAGAGATCAAGAACAATCCTGAGAGAACTGCAATGGGCAATACCACAGACATCTAGAGGGGAAAAAACTATGGAGTCCAAATTCAGAGCAAAGCATGCTATATTCACTTTTTTAAAACTTCTTTTATGTTTTTCTCTTCTTTCTCATGATTTTATTGTTTCCCTTAGTTCTAATTCCTCTTTCACAACATGACTGATAAGGATATAAGTTAAACATGACTGTATATGTACAACTTTTACCAGACTGTTCACCACCATAGGAAGGATGAGGGAACAGAACCTGGTAGAAAAATGTGAAACTCATATTAGCAAGTGGATGAATGTTCAAAACCTGTCTGTGTATGTAACTGAAAAAAATAATAGTCCCATTGAAAAAAATAGTCCAAATACTAAACGATGGGGTACTGAATTAGGGTACTGGATGTAGGCAAGGAAGAAAATGTTCACATGTGCACCTGTGTGAGTGTATATACATACATACATATATATATATATATATATAGAGAGAGAGAGAGAGAGAGAGATACACACACACATATGTAGTCATAAAAGTAGACATGACAAGAAAACAAGAGATTGGACATTGAAAGAGTGGGAAGAGGGAGTGAAAGAAAACATTAAACTCATTAGACTTAGTAGCTGGGAAGATGGCATCACAAACTGTCTATTAGGCATTTTTCACTTAATGTCTCATAGACATTTCAAACTCAATACAGTCTCAAATAAAATTCAGTACTTTTCCTTCAAATCTCTCATCTTTTCATTACTTTTTTTTCTGCATAGAGCACCACCATTACCATATCACATTAACATCTCACTCCTCAGTTTTTCTCTTGCCACATACTATGAGTCATCAGATCCAGTTGATGATACATTTCCAATAATATCTCCAGCAACCATCCAATTTTTCCTGTTCACACAGCTACCATTTTCGTTTAAATGTTCAACTCCATTCATCAGTACAATTGAAATGGACTTCTAACTGTTTTACCAGATTATAGGCTCTTCCATCTCAAATCCATCTTCCAGAATAATTCAAAGTGATAGTCCTAAGGCATAGGTTTATGCTAAAGAAACTCATCATCTTTTCCCATTAAAGATATGTGAGAAATTCTCATTTGCTTAGCAAAAAAAATAAATAATTCTATTTTGCTTTTAAATCACTTCTCTGTCTGTTTGCAGGCTATCTTTCCTTGTTAATCACACTTTTTTGTGTACTCACTGTTTTAGTGAAATAGGTTTAATTTTTGTTCACTCTTCATAATATTTCATTCTTTGTTTTTTTATCTTTGGATAGAATGCAATCACCATACCCTGGAAGTTTTCCTTCCTCAACTTTATCTTTTAGAGTCCAGAGATTGCTTTTAAGTTTAGCTCAAGAGTTACTTACTATAAAGTAACCCACTTTTCACCCACCTAGCTTTCAATACATTCTCCTCAGAACATTATTTTTATATATACTTTTATTTAATTTCCTGTTTTCATCCCCCAGAAATAGTTTGTATTCTATAATATTCCTTGAGAATAAGGAATGCTTTGCTTTGTTTTTTACATAACAAGCATCTACCAAAGTTGATTCCAAAAAAAGTAAGAACTTAATAAATGTTCCTTAAATGAAAGCTAGGGAGCTGATAGATTATTTTATGCTATGATAATTTATTTAAAATTATATGATATGGCTCAGTTTTACCGTACCTAATACTTTTTTGTAAGGAAATATTTAGGATAACTAGTTGTTAATCTTGAGTATGCTATAAGTTTTTGCCTTCAGATTCATCTTCATCTTGAACAATAGTTTGTTGTACAGAATTATAGATTTAGAGCTAGAAGACACATGAAAGGCATTTTTTTTATCAATAACCTCTATGCTTATGGTCACTATAAGCACTATAAGACAAGATGACAAATTAATCTGTGTTAATGATCTTTTTTGCTTTGTTTGAAAAACAATGAATTCATCATCATTAACACCACCATTGGTCTCCAAGGAGACTTATGAGTCATCCTTCCATTTAGCTGCTATATCTTCATATCTTTTTCACTCATTTAGAGTAAAAGTGGCAATATTTATACACTTTTATTTATCTAGAAATATCACTTCATTAGTTGCCTCATCAGTCATGGAGCATATATCTGCCATTCAGAGTACTCACAGTTATTAAATGTTCATATATTTTCTAAAGACTGTGAAGCTATGAACATCTTGCAACACCACCATTATTAGAGAAATAAAAATCACTAAGGATCAGTAACTATTCTCTATTTGTTTTATTTCCTTGGTTGCTCTGGTAAAACAATTCATCACTTAATAGCCAGTCTATGTGTGAAGAACTTATAGTTATAACACTCAGTTCATCATTGGGAATATACTTAAAACCCAAAAGACAATACAGTATAATAGTAAAGATTATTGACTTGTATAAAAGAAAGATTTGAGTTCTTATTCTGTTCACACTAATGTGTGAACATATAGATTTGACTTGACTCTCTGAGCACTTCATCTGTAAAATAAGGACAATAGTTATAATACTTACCTCAAAGAGTTGTGAGAATCAATATATATATATATATATATATACACATTATATGTAAATATACATTTGTATGATTATACATATGATTTATACATCATAAAATGGAAAAAAATGTCAGATACTATACTTATATTTCCATTTAAGAACCAATAGGGTTTGCAATTTCACAAAAAAACCCTCTAGAAACAATAATAACCTTCATGTTCATGATTTGTCAAAGTATTATTCTTTAAGATGCAAAATCACTCCTTAATGTTTTCTTTCTTAACATTAAATTTTGTATTTTGAATTTCATTAAGAAAAACTCTGCTTATTTTTGAGATAGATTGTCTCTGTCTTCAAAAAGAGTAGGGGTCTATTAAAAAGACCCTACAATTCTATTTTATAAAACATGAAACCATCTATAAACAAGTATGTCTCATTTTAAATTGAATGTAAAATTAATTCTTGGAGAAAAGAAGAGAAGGGAAGAGATAATAATCATTACCAATGGACTTAAAAGACAATTAGATTTAACCCATTTCAAGAATTGCCTAAATATTTACCACTATCACTGATATAAAGGAATACAATTATTGCATTTTTATTTCCATTTTCTTTTGCAATTTTAGTGTTAAAGCAATCAATTGAAAATATTCTGATATCTGGGAGCACTCAATTGATCCAGATTGATTATTTGTCCAAATTAGACTTTCCCCCATACCTAATAAAATATTACTTCACAACCTAAAATCATATGACTTGCTTTCTTCCTGAATCTGTTTTTATTCAACAACAAACCATAAAGAATTGTGAGATTATAAATGTCATTTAATATAATCAATTATGGGTCAGGTTCCCTTTCTGTATCACAGATAGCCTTAGGAAAACTTTTTCTTTTCTCTATCACTCTTATTAAATGTGCAGTTTGCATGACAACAAATGTAATTATAGCACTGTCTCCTCATCTGTAGGGGGAGAATTGTGACCAATGTCTTTAGGGTGAAGAAGTTGGATTTTCCTTCCCAAAGGACTTGATTTACTAATATATATGAACATTAAGTTCAATCTCATTGAGAATGGAAAAAATGCAGTTTGATTAAGATCCAATTCTTGTCGTCTAGGAGTTTATACTGATGACATATGATACTTGCACATGCCCTACAAAAAAATGTAAAGAAAACCATATTTTGATTAATGTCCAAAAGAATTAAAAACCTACAGTACTTATTATCTTCATTGGAGAAGAAAAAGATAAATAAATATTCTTTTTCTTTTTCAAATGTGTTGGCATTAATTGAAATTTACGCATATATTTAAAAAAAGAATAGTATGGCTGCTAATAATGAATTCTGTAAAAATCAATCAGTCAACTAGAATGTTTATCATGTGTCATCAATGACAACAAAATATAAACATTGTCTTCTCTAAAAAATCTCCTAATCTATTGAGGAGATAACATACAAAAATTACGTATAAAAAGGAAACTTGTTAAGATTAAAGATTGGGAAAGTCTTAAATTTGAGACTTCAGTTGAGACTTCACAAAAGTCAGGGAGATCAAGAGGTTGTTGTGAGGAAGGAATATATCATAGGCATAGAGGACCACCAATGAAAATATCAGAATTCAGAATATTGAGGTTAAGAAAGGACACTGAAAATATAGGGATCGGCTATGTAATGAAGAGCATCATTTAGGATTTTATCCTGTAGAGAATCAGAAGAATTTCTTGAATAAGGGTAGTGGGTTGATATGGTTAGAGCTGCCTTTTAGAAAGATCAAATTGACAATATAAAGGAATATAGATGAGAGAAGAGATAAGGAGATAAACCACAAGGTTTTTTTCAATAGCCCAGGAATAAAGTGATAAGGATCTGTACAAGAGAGGTGGTATTGGGGGTGGGTAGGTGGTGTAGTGGATAAAGCACTGGCCTTGGAGTCAGGAGTACCTGGGTTCAAATCCGATCTCAGACACTTAATAATTACCTAGCTGTGTGGCCTTGGGCAAGCCACTTAACCCTATTTGCCTTGCAAAAACCTAAAAATAAAACTCTAAAAAAAAAGAGAGGTGGTATTGCCAGAGGAAAATAGTAGATATCAAAAACCAGCAGCAAATATTATATGTAATGGGGAAAAGAATTCTCAAAACATTCCCAATGGAAGCATTCTCAATAGGATTAAGGGAAATAAGGATGTTCATTATCAACACTATTATTCAATATTTGGACTAGAAATGTTAGCTTTAGTAATAAGAGAAGAAAAAGAAATTGAAGGTATTAGAATAAACAATGAGGAAACAAAACTCATTCTTTGCAAATGATATGGTGGTATACTTGGAGAACTCTAGAAAATCAAACCAAAAAGTATTTGAAGAATTAACAACTTTAGCAAAGTTGCAGGATATGAAATAAACCCACATAAATCATCACCTTATTTTATAAATTTTCAACAAATCAAGAGGCAAGAGATGAAAAGAGAGACATCATTTAAAGTAACTGAAGACAACATAAAATATTTGGAAATCTATTTGACTAGACAAACCTAGAAACTACATGGACACAATTAAAAAACACTTTTTTACACAAATAAAGTCAGATTTAAACAACTGGAAAATATCAATTGCTCAAAGGTAGTCTAAGCCAATTTAATAAAATGAAAATTCCACCTAAATTAATCTACTTATTCAGTATCATAACAATCAAAATACCAAAGGTTATAGAGCCAGAAAAAAACTAACAAAATTCATGTGGCAGAACAAAAGGTCAAGAATATAAAGGGATCTAAATGAAAAATGCAAAGAAAAAATTATAATCATAACAGATCTAAAGCTTTATTACAAAGTGGCAGTCCTAAAAACTGTTTGGTATTGGCTAAAAATAGATGTGTATCAATAGAATAAATTGGATATAAAAGAAACAGCAGTAAATGCCTGTAGTATAAGAGCTCACTACTTGACAAAAGCTGCTGGAAAACTGGAAAATACTTTGGCAGAACAAAATCTCATACCCTGGGGCAGCTAGGTGGAGTAGTGGATAAAGCACAGCCCTGGAGTCAGCAGTACCTGGGTTCAAATCTGGTCTCAGACACTTAATAATTACCCAGCTGTGTGGCCTTGGGCAAGCCACTTAACCCCATTTTCCTTGCAAAAAAAAAAAATCTCATACCCTATGCAAAGATAAAGTCAAAATGATTTAGACATAAAGGGTGATATCACAGCACAATTAAGAGAATAAGAAAGAATCATCTATTGAATCTCTGGAGGGGGAAGAGTTGATAACCAAACAAAACAGAGAAAACATTATAAAATACAAAATGAATCATTTTTACCACATTAAATTAAAAAGATTTTGAACAAACAAAAAGAAATTCAATCTATAGATAACTATAGCATTTGAAAAAAATGCTCTCAATCACTATTAGAAAAACACAAGTTAAAACAACTCTGAGGTACCACTTCACTCCTATCAGACTGTCAAAATGTCAGAAAAAGAAATGATAAATATTGAAGGGGATGTGGGAAAACTGAGACACCACTGCATTAATGGTGTATTTAAAATCAACCATTTTGGAGAACAATTGATCCAATATCACTAATTGGTCTTTATTCCAAAGTGATCGTAATAAATGGAAAAGGATTCACATGAAAAAAAAAAAACATTTATACTAGCTCTTTGTGGTAACAAATTGGGGGGGGGGGGAGTCCATCAATGGAAGAATGACTAAACAAGTAGTGATATGTGAATATAATGGAATACTTTAAGAAATCATGAGCAGGTGAATTTCAGATGGATTTCAGAAAAATTTCTAAAGATTTACATGAAATTATGCTAAATGAAGTGAGCAGAACCAGATGAATATTATACACATTAACAGCAACATTATATGATGATTCACTATGATAGTCAGCTCTTCTCAACAATACAGTGATCAAAGCCAATACCAAAAGATGTGTAGATGGAACGGGCCATCCACATCTAGAGTCTAGACTATGGAGTCTGAGTGCAGAAGAAATCATGCTATTTTCACTTTGAAATTTTTTTTTCTTTTTCATGATATTTTTACCTTTTGCTCTGATTCTTCTTTCACAATTTGACTAATATGGAAGTAGGTTTAACCTAATTGTATAAACTATTTTAGATAACTTGCTCTCTTAGGAAGGGGCAAAAGAGATGGAGGAAGAAACATGTAGAATTCAAAATCCTACAAAATAGACTATTGGAAACTATCTTTGCATGGGAATGGAAAAAATAAAATACAAATATGTAAGAAAAAAGGATGATGGAGTGTTCTGTATCATTTCAAACTGATAAGGAAATATAAACTTAAAAAATTTTATTATGCTGAAGATATTAACAATTTTTTAAAAATCTGATCTTGTCCCCAGTTTTAATTTGATTTCATGAAAAACATTAAATGTTTAACTGTGTGTATTATTTTTCTGCATGTTTCAGATGTATTTTTCTCTGAGTGTACTAACACAAAACCATGTCTTTTTTGATATATAAAATAGAACTTATATCCTCAAAAGCACCAGGAAAAGATTTGCATCAAAGAAAGGTTTTTTGTGTGCTTGACTTGCTATATTGATTTCTTTAAAGTATAATGACATTCTGTCAACACTTTTGCTTTATGTTCAGTTAGGGACTTTACCTAGAATTCTATTAGAACTGATTTCTTTAAAAAAAAAATCTTGGACCATTTCTTTTTTCTTTAAATGACTCTATACATTTTCATAAATAATATATCAGATATAAGTAGAAGATAATCTAATAATATTTATCATATAAATCATGTTGATTAACAAGTCCCTCTTATTATTTTTGCATGTGCATATTTTTTATTTATTTTTGAATTTTACAAATTTTTCCCTTAATCTCACTACCCTCCCCCATCCCCCACAGAAGACAGTCTAAAAAAACTTACATTGTTTCCATGATATACATTGATCAAAATTAAATGTGTTGAGAGAGAGAAATCATAGACTTAAGAACAAAACAAAATATAAGCAATAGCAAGATTACATAATAAGATAGTTTCGTTTTTTTTTTAAAATTAAAGTTAATAGTCTTTTGTCTTTGTTCAAACTCCACAATTCTTTCTCTGGATACAGATGGTATTCTTCATCTCACAGATACTTCAATATTGTCCCTGATTGTTGCCCTGATGAAATGAGCGAGTCCATTGAGACTGATCATCAATCCCATGTTGACATTATGGTATATAATATTCGTCTGGTTCTGCTCATCTCACTTAGCATTAATTCTTGCAAATCCTTCCAGGCTTCTCTGAATTCCTATCACTCCTGGTTTCTAAAAGAACAATAGTTTTCCATAATGTACATATACCACAATTTGTTCAACCATTCCCCAATTGATGGACATTCACTCAGTTCCCTATTCTTTGCCACAACAAACAGGGTTTCTATGAATATTTTTCTACAAGTGATACTTTTACCTTTTTCTTTGTTTTAAATTTTCTTTAATTTATTTTTATTCTTTAATTTCTTTACACATTACTAAAATATTCTGTTGTAAGAGTGAACATAATACCCCTTCCCCCACAAAAATATAAAACCTCATGAGAAATGATGTGAAAGAAAAAGAGAAAAAAAAATGTATTTCAGTTTGTCTTCTGATGCCATCAGCCCTGTCTCAGGTGGATCACATTCTATATCATAAATCCATCATAGAAGTTAATTCCTTATTTTTCTTCAGTTTCTGTTGTTGATTGTAATTTCCTCCATCCATTTCTCCCCACTACCAATTATTATATTTTCTCTCTCCTTTCACTCTGCCCTCTTCTAAAATGTGTTGTGGGACAACTGAGTTGCACAGCAGACAGAGCACCAGCCCTGGGGCTAAGAGGCCCCATGCCTATCTCCCACCTCAGATACCCAGCAACCACTTAGCCCTTTGGTCCAGGGCAGGCCACCCAATCCCACCACCTGGCAAAAAGTAAAAAAAAGAAAATGTGTTATATCTGACTATCCTCTCCTAAGATACACCCTCTCCTCTATCACCCACAACACCCCCTCCACTCCCCCATTCTCTCTCTCTTTTTTCTTCTAGATTTCTATACCCTATTGAGTGTGTGTATGCTGTTTCCTCTCTGAGACAATTCTGATGAGAATGAAGGCTCCCTCATTTCCCCTCACATTCCCCCCTTCCATACCATTACAAAAGCTATTTTTTGATGCTTTTGCATGAAAAAATGTTAGCCTATTCTACCTCTCCTTTCTTTTAGTCCCTCATAATTTACCCTTCTCAAACACCATCTCTATGTACTTGAGTCCTATACTTGAAGATCAAGCTTTCTGTTTAGCTCTGGTTGTTTCAACAGCAACATTTGAAATTTCTTTGAAAGTCCATATTTTTGCCAAGAAGAGTATGTTCAAATATTTTGGTAGCTGATTCTTGGTTGCATTCCAAGCACTTTTACCTTGCAGAATACTATATTCCAAGTACTATGAGTCCTTGATGTAGATGCTGCTAACTCCTGGATAATCCTGACTGTGGCACCATGATATTTGAATTGTGTCCTTCTGGCTGCTTGAAATATTTTCAATTTGACTAGGTAGCTCCAGAACTTGACTATAATATCCCTAGGGGTTGGGGTTTTTTTTTTTGGATCTTTTTCCAGGAGAGATCAATTTTTATTTTTCCTTCTGCTTCTAGGATATCAGGGCAATTTTCCTATAGAAATTCTTTTAAAATGAAGCCAAGACTCTTCCTGATCATGACTTTCAGGTAGGCCATGAATTTTTGAATTACCTCTCTTGGATCTCTTTTCCAAATGAGTTATTTTTTCACTGAGGTATTTCAAATTTTTTTCTAGTTTTTCATTCTTTTAGTGTTGAATTATTGGGTCTTGATTTCTCAAGAAGTTATCACTTTCCTTTAACTACATTCTCCATTTAAGGATTTGTTTTCCTCAGAGAGTTTTCTTATCTCCTTTTCCAGCTTGCCAATTCTACTTTTTAAAGAATTCTTCTCCTCATTACCCTTTTGAACTGTTTTATCCATTTGACCTAAACTGGTTTTTAATGTTATTTTCTTCAGCAATTTTTGGGATCACCTTGACTAAGCTGCTGACATCTTCATGTTTTTTCTTCAGCTCTCTCATTTATCTTCCCAATTTTTCTTCTAACCCCACTCTTACTTGATTTTCAAAATCTTTTTTTGAGGTCTGTCATAGCTTGAGACAACTTCTATATTTCTTGGATGCTTTAGATGCAGAAGCCTGGACTTTCTTGTCTTCAGAGTGTGTGTTTTGATTTTCCATGGGACCAAAGTAATTGTCCATGATCAGGTTCCTTTTTTTCTGTTAACTCTTTTCCACAGCCTGTTCCTGGTTGGGGTGCTTCCTGAGCTTTCGAACATTATTGGGACACCCTGAGTTCCTTCAAGGTCTCAGAGGAGGCTCTGACTGTTCGCCTGGTCTGTGGATGACCATAAGTCACCCCTCTGCCCCAGGGCTATGAGGAAAATCCCTGCTCTATGGGAGCTCCAGACTGTGACCAGGTCTTAATATAGTCAAAGCCCCAGAGTCCTATGCCAGGGACAGAGGACAAACCTTAACAATATCCCTCCACTCACTTTTATTTTCCATGGGCTGAGTGCTCAGGGAGAAGCTGCTGGTAAGCTCCCTGATGGGTGGCTCCACAGGCCTGCTTCCTGTTCCTGGGACCTGGGCTATACTGAGGGCTATGGCCATGCTACAGACTGAGCTTCACTCTTGCTCTGACAGAGGTCTCCCTGCTGATCTTCCAAGTTGTGCTTGGTGCTCCCTGGAGTGGCAGATCAGGAAACTTCTGCTGCCAGGGGCCAGGGCTCCCAGGGACCCAGGTGCCCTGGGGCTGTTCCTAGAAGTCTGAATCTCCTTCTCTCCAGCTCAGTGATCCTAGTTGCACTGCCACCAATCCCTCCAACCCCCTGAACAGAGCTTTCCCACTATTTTCCAGGTTACCTTTGACTGGAGAATTGCTTCACTGGATGTTTCTTTTGGTTCTGTCTCTTTTTTTTAGGTTTTTGCAAGGCAAATGGGGTTAGGTGGCTTGCCCAAGGCCACATATCTAGGTAATTGTTAAGTGTCTGAGACCAAATTTGAACCCAGATACGCCTGACTCCAAGGCTGGTGCTTTATCCACTATGCCACCTAGCCGCCCCATTGGTTCTGTCTCTTGAAAATTTAGTTAGAATCATAATTAGGTTTTTGAAATATTTTGGAGAGAGCTCCTAAGAAAGCCTGTTCTCCTGCTGCCATCTTGGCTTAACCCCAGTCCTTCTTATTAAAGATCAAAATATCCTCTGAATATATTGAATTAATCATAAAAATGAAACTCATCAGTTAAATTTCTCAAATTTTCATGAGGAGAAAAGATTTTATTTGAACTAATTGAAATGGTTGTTAATGCAGGTAAAACAAAGAGATAGAATAAGGCAGGAACTTGCCTGAATTCTTCTCAATTTCCCTCCAAACAACTATAAAGTTATGCCTCAATATAAATTCTGTAGCGGCAGAGGAAACAAAAGGACAAAATAAAACCATTTTTCAGGCCAAGGTAACATAGAAAGTTGGCAGGAATAGTGCACAGTATAAGAGGGAAGTAGAATACAGTGCAGGTAGCCTCTGGACAAGTCTTGGACAAGGTGCCTTGGCTCCAATAAAATAGCCTCAAAAAAATCTTGTGAACAGGGAGTTTTCAAATTAAAAAATCAAGATTATTTGTAGTCATATTTAAAAAATCTAAATTGCTATTGATTAGGAAACTGTGAATTAAAATAACTCAGTACTGCTTCACTAGCTAATTTCACAGAAAAGAAAAATGACCAATGTTGAACGAAATTTATGAAAAATGGGACTCCAGTGTATTGTTAGTAGAGTTGTGAACTGATACAAGCATTCTGGAGAGAAATTCGAACCTATACTCAAAAGACAATCACACTGTGCAAACCTTTTGATCCAGCAATATTATTACTAGAGTTATATCCTAAAGAAATCAAAAATGAGACAGAGACCTATTTGTACAAATATTTTAGCAACTCTTTCTGTGATGTCATAGAAATGGAAATCAAGGGTATGATCATCAATTGGAAAATGATTGAAGAAGTTATGGCATATGATTGTGATGGAATACTATTGTACTATAAGAAATGAAGAGCAGTGTGATTTCAGAAGGAAAAAAAAAACCTTAACTTTCACAAACTGATGCAGAACCAATAGAACATTGCACATCGTTATGGCAATATTGTATTACTTTATTGGGGGGAGGTGATCTTGTGATCTCTGTTTTATTTCACAGCATATACATATTGAAATGTTTTACATGATTGCGCCTGGAATTTCTATATTAAATTTATTACTTTGTCAAGGAGGACTAAAGAAAGGTAGTAAGATATGGAGAAAGAATTTGGAACTCAATTTTCAAAAATGAATATTTAAATTTTTATTGCATGTAATTAGGAAAAATAGCATTATTCAAAAATTTTTTTTGAAAATGAATTAGCCTCATAGCTCACAAAAAGAATATGATGAATTTTGATGAAACTGTTATAGATTTTGTAATCAAAGCTGATATCTAAACTGTTAGTCCCTTTTACAAATTGTTGATAGGAAGTCACCTAGCTTCTTGAAGGCCTTTATAAATGAGAAATTGTTATCTAACAGAAGTAATTTCTTTCCACCAAGGCCATGCCAAATAAATCTAATATTTCCTCTATATTTCATTTGAACATTCAAAAATTATAAAATATCCTATTTCAGTCTTTCCTTTTTAAAATGACCAGTTCCTTTACTTGTTCATTTTGATCATCATTGGAGTATAGTGTGTGTTCAGGAATACTGGTTCCTCTGGTGTGAGACCTGTTGAGCCCTTTTCAGGATGTCATCCATCTTTATTCATCTATTCCACCCAATTCTCAACCATGGCTCCAAGAAGTTATAGTGTGCACAGTGGCCACATGCTGATAAATAATTTTGGCAGACAGGCTAAACCTAGGTGTCTCAAACCCATCAGTGAGTTTGAGAGTTGTCTACCCCAAGCATGTAAAATCTTTCTCTGGTGGAATGGGTACATGAGAAAAATCTGTTCCATGTTTAAGTGATGAAGGCAACTAAAGAAGGTACTGTAGAGTTAGAACTTGACTAGATGTTGAAGATGCCAACTTTATCCACTGCATCTTGAACCATCACCATTTTTCTTGACTTTGTCTTGCCAGTGGACTCTGATGACTTGGGAACACAAAGGACAACAACTTCATGCAACTCTGTCTCACTTAAATACGACTTACTCATGAATAAAAAGACATCATCCAAACCACTTTACTATTTTTACCTATCTCAAAGTCATTTGGTAACAGACAAGTGATAAAGCAGGAGGTATGGATATAATAGGGGCTATATTTTCAAACCTGAACAGAGATTATAGCCCAGGCCATAGGGTTGTTTCCTCACTGGTAGCAGCAATAAATCTGGCAGCCACCTGGGTATCTGAGCAGTATTTTAAGGATCACACTGTTCATATCCTGGTTTGAGGGGGAAAACAAAAGGTGCCCTAAAATTGTTTGCTTACCCAATGTTACCAGATTATTGCAGCAATTAAAAGGTATAAAATATATAAAAACTTCTGTAAAGAGGATTCCACTCAATATTTATACATGGAATGTGTACACACTTTTAGACAATACAAAATCCAGTAGATCTGGAAGATGAACAAACTCTTGTTCTAAGAGAATTCAGCAGTTGTCCTACTCAAAGAACAACTGTGAGTGAAACAATGCTGACACATGAGGACCAGCTTACTGAAGTTTTATGCATTGGACACAATGAAGGGGAGTTCCATAAAGCTGCTGTAGGTTTTTCAATCAAAATTAATCTTATCAACAAGCTTGTATGCCTAAAAAAAAGAGTGAATAACAGACTCATGACAATGTGATGGACACTTGGAGGAAAATGTCACCATAATCGTTGCTTATGCAGTCACCATGATGAACCTTGATGAGGTCAAAACAAATTTTATGAAAACATGGAGACACATCATTAACGTACCAAGAGGACAGGCTTATCATTCTGAGTGACTTTAATGCTAGAGTAGACTACAAACATGGCAGGAAATCTATGGTAGGAATGGAAAATTAAAGGAAAATACAGCTGTTAAATGAAAACTAAGACCTCCAAAGGATTTACCAACAGGATAGTTAATTCATCTTTAAGAAGTCAACATTTTATCCCAACAAAGGAAAAGTATAAGTGAAGCTTAGAATAATGTTGGATCCTTGACTCAGTAAGACTGAGCATGAAAATCAGTTTTATACTGATGGTAACAATCTAAAGTTATTTTATGATGCCTTGAAGACTATTTAGGGATCAAGGACTTATGGGACATCTCAACACTTATTCTTATGGTGCCACATTGATTAATGAAAAAGACAGGATACTAGAGAAATGGGTTGAACACTTTCATAGTGTTATCAGCAGACTGTCATCAATCAATACTGAAACCACTGATGGCTTCTCTCAGGTTGAAATCAATCCCTCCCCAACTGAAGTTTCAGCTGAAGAAGAGGTTTTTCAATTTCATTAGATTCCTTTCATGTGGCAAACCTGGTGTTAATCCTATTCCAACTAAGATTTACAAAATAGAGGGTCTAATGCTTATACTAAAACTGATTGAATTTTTCTGGGTCTTATGGCAGTAAGAGGTTTTCTCCCATGAATTTAAGGATGCCTCCCTTGTCCATCTCTCAAAAGGCAAAAGAAATAGTTTATCTTGTACCAAACACAGTGAAGAGGGGGTGTTTTTCTTTTTCTCAGTCTTGGCTGGCAAGATTCTTGTCAGAGCCTCATTAATAGTTTGATCTATCACCTAGAAGTTGGTCAACTACCTGAGAGTCAATGTGAAATGCCAGGAGCAGAACAGAGGTTATATATATATATATATATATATATATATATATATATATATATATATATATATATATAATTTGAAGATCTGAAAAATGCCTTTGATACAGTTAATTGTGAACGTTTATGGAAAATTATGTCTAAATTTGGTTCACAAGTATTGTGTGCCAATTTCATGATAGCATTAGCATGATTATTTAGATTCTGGACAATGGACAATGTTCTCATGCTTGCTCAATCACCAATGGAGAGAAACAAGTCTGTGCACTTGCTCCCATGTTTTTTAGAATAGTATTTTCAGTCACATTGTCAAATGACTTCAATAAGAATGTGAACAGCATCAAGATCAAGTATCTCACTAATGGTAAATTCTTCAACTTGAAAATGGAGGGAGTGTTGATGCATGACTTTTTTATTTGCAAATGATTATGTTCTCAATGCAACTTTTGAAACTTAGTTACAAACAAAAGTATGAATTAATTCTATACCTCTTGTGCTAATTTTGTGCTAACAATTGTTCTAATAATTGGGTTAACAATTTACACCAAGAAAATGCAAGTACTCTATCAGCCTGCACCACACCATCCAGATGTGAAACCACCAGCTACAGCAACTGGAGATGTTTAAATGCTGTGGATAGGTTCACTAAATTGATAGTATACTTTCAAGGGAATGTGCAAATTGATAATGAAATTGACACATGCATTGCCAAAACTTGTTATTGGAATATCTGAAGGAAAATGTGAGATAGAAGAGGTAGTCTTATTAGACTACTAAAGTGAAGGTCTACAGGGATGTTGTAATGACCTCATTGTGAAACCTGCACAGTATAGCATGGCCATGCCAGAAAACTAAATTGCTTTCATTTGAATTGTCTTAAGAAGAGTCTGAAGATCACCTGGCAGAATAAAATACCAGATCAGGATGGTTAGAAGATTTGGTACAGAGACACTGTGAAGGTCTCTTTTGGAATTGATTGTGTGACATAGGAGACCCTATCACAAAACTACCCAGCACAGTGTGTCCACATCAGAAAAGGAACTGCACTTTATGAACAAAGAATTGAAGTATTTCAAGAGAAATACAAGATGTACAAATTTGGAGAATCCACTCAAAATGTTCATATAAATTATCTATTTATATCCAACAGTAATGTAGCATTCCAGGTTTATATTGGTCTGATCAATCACAGTTGGACACACTGTAACTTAACTCTAATATGGGAATATCATTTTGATCCTCTTTGAAAACAAAGGACAACAACCAGCCAGTGATCATCATTATGATCATCCTCTACTGATCCAGCTTTGGTTGAGTTTCTCATGGGGAGATAAAAATTGGGGAGATAAAATTGGGGAGATAAAAATTGATCAAAATATTCTAAATTTTATCTGATCTGAGAAAAGTTCATGAGGATTATAATCTTCATTATACTCATTCATAATCAAAAGTTTACTACCATTTCAGCCTATTAAAAAACCCAAGGTCTTTTTCACATGAAAAATTTTGTAGTCACATTTCCCACATTCTATATTTGTGCTGCTAGTTTTTTTGAGATCTAGTACAGGACTTTACATTTAAGCCTATTAAAATTTAATAGACATGGATAATCATTAAGGTCTGTCAAGAACTTTTTATAGCCAAAATATATACATATGCATATATATATATATATATATATATATATATATCCTAAATCTGTCATCCAAATTATTAGCTCTACTTCCTAGTTTTAAATCTGTGCATTTGATAAGCATGCAACCTGTGAGCTCATCTAACTTACTGATAATAATGCTGAACAGAACAGAACAAAGAACACGTCACAGGGGCTCTTCTTCCTCCCCCTTTTCCCTAGTTCATTATATCCTGCTAATCATCATTCTGTGAATCTTATCATGTAACCAGGTCTAAATCTGTCTAGGCACTTGCCTAATTGTATATTGTCTTCATATCTGGATCTAGTCTACAAGGACATCATGCTAGGTTCTACCAAATTTCTGGAAACAAATTAGATTATAATAGTTTGGGAATTCTGTTGATCTAAATAATAGTATTTCCAAAAAGAGAAAGTGAGATGAATCTGATCTTAATGATGCTGTAGGTACCCATCACTACTTCTCTTTATAATTGTTTAAAAAAATCTCTTTAATAATACATTCTTAAATTATACCAGGAACTAAATAAAGATCAACATTCTTTAATTTAGAAAATTTACCCAGTAATAACTCTTCTGGGAAATGAGGGAGACTAGTAACTTTGACTGTTCCCTCTAAATTCCTTTTCAATTTCAAGTTTAATGTACAAAAAAATAACCATTAGTGATGGGCTGAAAAAGAGGAACGAAACCTGCAGAAGATTAATTTTTAAAGAAATTATAAGTAGAAAATGAGATAATAGGTTGCTGCCACTTTATTGCTAAATTTGGTCAGATAATTAGAATGATTTGCAAAATTGCCAAAGAACATGGTGCACTTGTAAAGAGTGCCTTTCAATAACTTTATAAAGAAGTTGCTTCATTTTTTTGGATTTTTGAATGATCTCTCAGTAGTTATTATTTAACCTTTATTTAAAGTCAATGAAATATAACAACATACAGAACACAGAAATATAAAAAGTTCTGTTCAGAAAGTTTTAATAGGGCCAAATATTTCTTAGTTATTCTCTCCAAGCCTAATTAGTGTTATGAGATCATTAGATACACAGCATGAACTCCAGAAATAAGATGTATGCCTGAGTTTATAAGACATTTAAACAAATTTAACAGCTAATTATCATGATTATTTTTTGTTTCTTGAAAAAAGACAGGAATATCAAAATTACTCTGAAGTTGAAACTGATTATTTGTTTGCATCCTGGAATGCATACAATATTTGGTGATTGCACTCCATCTTCATTTTAATTTGTATCATTTTAGGAAAAAAAGTTGTTTTGGGTATGATACCAAGTTTAATCATTACCTCCTCACCATATCTTACCTTATTTTAATTTTTTTTAGGTTTTTTGCAAGGCAAATGGGGTTAAGTGCCTTGCCCAAGGACACACAGCTAGGTAATTATTAAGTGTCTGAGACTGGATTTGAATCCAGGTACTCCTGACTCAAGGGCGGTGCTTTATCCACTGCACCACCTAGCAGCCCCACTATCTTACCTTATTTTGAATTTTTAATCACCCTATTGTCCTAACCCATCACATATATATCATCAATTCTTTACTTTCAACTCCATCTCTAATTATTTGAGTTTAATATTCACTCAACTCATTAAGCCTATACTTTGGACTATACTAGTGTTCATGCAAAAGAGACAATGAGGTGATCCAGTAGATAGTGCTGGACCCAGAATTGAAATCTAGTCTCAAATGCTAATATGATCCTAGGTGAATTACTTAATCCTTCTCTGCCACAGTTTCTACAACTACAAAATTGAGATGATAATAATAGGTGGTTGAGAGGATGAAATGTCATAGACGCAAAATCCTTAATACAATAATTGGAACATCGCATGAACTTTGAAAATAATTGTTTCCTTTTTTTTAGCTTCATTCAAACCAAACCTGCTCACTCCAAAGTTACTCTTGATTTCTTAGCTGCCAAATTCAAAGGTCTCTTAAGGACTTTCATTCTTCTTGACTTCTCTGCAGTTTTTGACACTATTGATCACTTCTCTCTCATTTTTGGAACACAATTATCTTCTGGTTTTCCTCCTGCATCATCTAATTGCTCCTTCTCTGTCTCCTGGACTAAATCTTCTTCCAGAACATACACTATAACTGGAGTGTTCCATCCTGCTTCACTTGGTGATGTCTTTAGCTCCCATATATCTCTAGGCAAATAATTTTCAAATCTACATATCCTGCCACATTTTTTTCTGCTGACCTTCAATCTCACATATCTATCTTTCAGATATCTCAAGCTAGATTGAAGTAGACATTTTAAATGCAATATTACCAGAAAATAACATCTCTGCTTTTTAATTCTATTCTATTTTTCCTATTAATTCAGAGTAACACCATCCTTTCAGGCTCACATCCAGGAGTTTATATTTAACTACTTACTTGTCCTCCCATATGCAAGCTATTCCCAAATCTTTTTGATTCAAAATTTGTAACATCTCTTAAATATGTCTTCTTATCTTCTCTTACTCTGCTACCATTATATTTTATCCCTTGCCTGGATTATTGCAATAGAACACTATCACAAGTCCCTCCTTCCTTCAATCCAACCTCCATTCAGTCATCAAAACTGATTTTCCTCAAGCATAGGTATGATGACATCACCAGCTCCCTTCAATAAACTCTACTTTTTTGTTAACTAAACCTTTAATAATGTTCCATTGCCCAAAGGTCAAACTTTAATATCCTAGACACTAAAATTTTGTCTTGAAACTTTTAAGCATTTAGCATATTTACAATTTCATCAATGAAATTACTTCTTCCAGTGACTCTCCTTATGTCTTCTTATCCTATACAGTTTTTGTGCATTTTTTCATACATTTCCATGAGTTGCATGGATTTTTTTTAAAATTAGGTGGCCAAATTCAATGATCCAAGCAACTTTACACACTTCTAACATTATGAGACCCAGAATAAACCTTTCTTTTTTATTTTTAAAATTCATTTTGTAATCAACTTTTCACCTTTTATACCATATCTTTTTCATTTTTTGATTGTGAATTTAAATACCAAAGAATGTTTACATATACACAGTCAGATACAAAAAAACTCAATATGAAACTGCAAAATTCTGTTTCACGCCATTTATATTTTAAAGTATGTCATAAACTTTATATGCTACTTTCAAAATATCTTTTTTGACACTGCTCCCTTCTGAACTTTTTGTTCTTGGCATTTTAAGATATGAGTATACAAGATATCATTTTTGTTCTTATTCTTGTTAATTTTTCCCCTTCTACCTATGTTTCTCAAACTGAAAATAGAAAGGGGGAACCCCAATTTATAAGAAATATGCAGTTAAGTGGTGAAGTGCATAGAGCACTGACCCTGGAGTCAGGAGGAACTGACTTCAAACATGGCCTCAGCCACTTGATAATTACCTAGCTGTGTGACATTGGGCAAGTCACATAATCCCACTGCCTTGCAAAAGTTAAAAAAAGAAAAAAGGAAATACTTTTTAAAATATGTATAATTAAAGAAAACAAATCTTTCCAATGCACTCACTGAAAAAAGACATCTCTTTATGCATCCTAGGTCTACCACTTCTATGCCAAATTGCATGTCACATTATTCCTTTCATCATGTCAAATTTCATGTCACACTATTCTTTTGATAAATCCTATATTCACATATTACTTATTCCCCAATTTCATTCCCTCTTCTGCCTCCATACATTCATAATGGTTCTCCTTTTGTCTTGAAGGAAACCAACCACTCTAAATCTCTATCTTTTTATTTGTTAATTTATTTTAAATTATTACAATAATCTGGTTGTGAGAGTAATCAAAAATCATCCTCCCCCCAAAAACATAACAAACTTCAAGAATAGAAAGAGAGAGAAAAAAAGTGTATTTCATTTTGTGTTCAGATTCCAATGGCTCTGTCTGGGATAAGCTTCTTTCCCCATCATCACCACCAGAGAAGTTGCTGCAATATTTTTCCCACAATCACTAGATATATTTCTCACCACTCTAATCCTTCCCCCTCTCATCTATACCATTCTCTCTCTCCTTTCATCCTGTCCCTGTTCAGAAATGTGTTGTATCTGAGTACCCTCTCCCATGATCTTCTCTCACTTCTGCCCCCCCTTCCTTCCCTCTGTTTCCTCTCGTCTAATCCCTTTCTTCTCATTTTTCTTTAGGGTAAGATAGATTTCTAGACCCTATTAAGTGTGTATGTTATTTCCTCTCTGAGCCATTTCTGATGATAATGAAGGCTCACTCATCCTCCCCTCACCTTCCTCCATTCCACTCCATTGTCAAAGTTTTTTCTTGATCCTTATGTGAAATACCTTAGTCTCTTCTTCCTCTCCTTTCTCTTCCTCCGAGTACTTTTCTTTATTACCCATTGACTCCATCTTTTTACTATATTATACCATTATATTCTGCTCCTTCCTGTGCCTTTTCTATATATATGCTCCTTCTAACTGCTCTTAAAATGAGAAAGTTCATATGAGTTATCAGTATCTTCTTCCCATTCAGAAATACAAACATTTCAACATAATTAAGTTCCTCATAATTAATCCTTCTCATCCACCCCACTCTATGCTTCACCTGAGTCCTGTACTTGGAGATCAAACCTTTTGTTCAGCTCTGGTTGTTTCAATAGGAAAGTTGGAAAGTCCCCTGTTTCATTGAAATTACATCTTTTCCCCTGAAACAGGATGTTCAGTTTTGCTGGGTAATTGATTCTCAGTTATAAATGAAGATCTTCTGCCTTCTGGAATATCATATTTCAAGCCCTATGAGCCCTTTATGTAGATGCTGCCAAATCCTGTGTAATACTGACTATAGGGTTACAGTAGTTGAATTCCTTGTTTCTGTCAGCTTTTAGCATTTTCTCTTTGCCTTGGGAGTTTGGTTATAATATTCCTTGAAGTTTTTCTTTTGGGTTCTCTTTCAGGAGGTGATTAGTGATTTACCTCAAATTCTATTTTACCCTCTGCTTCTAGGATCTCAGGACAATTTTGCTGTATTATTTCCTTGAAAAATGAATTCTAGGCTCTTTTCTGGTCCAAACTTTCAGGTAACCCAATAATTTTTAAATTATCCCTTTTGGATCTGTTTTCAAGGTCAGTGGTTTTTCCAATGAGATATTTCTCATTTTCTTCTAATTTTGCTGAGTTTTAGTACAGTTTTATTTCTTCCTGAGTTCTTGCAAAGTCATCAGCTTCCTTTAGTTCCATTCTGCATTTGAAGGAGTTATGTTCTTCAGAGACCTTTTCCAGATGGCCAATTCTGTTTTTAAGGCATTCTTCTCCTCATTTGCTTTTGTGTTGTTTTTTTTTCCATTTGGCCTAAATTGGTTTTTAACACATTATTTTCTACAGTATGTTTTTGTATTTCTTTCACCAAGTTGCTGACTTGGTTTTCATGATTTCTCTGCATTATTCTCATTTCTCCTCCCAATTTGTTCTCTACTTCCTTTAATTGTTGTTCAAAGTCTTTTCCAAGCTCATCCATAGCCTGAGCCTATTTTCTATTTCTCTTGAGGGGTTTGGATTCAGAAGCTCAGAGTTTGCCATCATTTGAGTATGTATTTTGGTCCTCCATGGGACCAAGTAATTTTCTATAGTCAGATTCTTCTTTTTCTGTTGTTTGCTTCTTTCCTCAGTCTATGATTGATTTCTCACACTTTCAAGGCTTCTGTGTTTTTTTTAGAACAACCCACATGGATCTTAATTTCTCTAAGGTCTTTTGAGAGGCTCTCACTGCTCTCTTGCCTGTGTTCAAGTCCTCCCCCTCTACCCTAGAACTGTGAGGAGGATGTTGCTTGGGATCCCAAACTGCAACCTGAATCTGAGTGTGGGGAAAACAGCTAAGTCCTACCCCAGGGAGAGCACAGGGATCTCTGCAGTCCCTACTGACCCACTAACCACCTATGGACTGATAGCTCTGTACATGCTGGCTGGCTCTGCCAATTCCTATTGCAAGTTCTCACTGCAGGGCTGCTATGAAACCAGAGATCCATTCTCTACCCACTCTGGTGAAGCAGAGTTCTATCGCCAATATTTCAGCTATTCCTGATGATTAAACCTCTTCCTCCACTAGGGACTCAAATACCCCACCCAGTTGTACTGCACTGAGGCTGTGGCTGTGCTGTGTCTTTTTCCAACCCCAGTCCTAGTGAAACAGATATGTCTGGGGGGATCTTCTAAGTTGTCTTGGACTGGGAAATTGTGTCACTCAGTCTTTCTGTGGGTTCTACCCTCTGATTTTGACTAGCATCATAATTTGATGGCTTTGGGTGTTTGGGAGGGAATGTGTTTCTGAGAATTCCTGTCTTCATCCTGCCATCTTTGGATTTCACCTTTTACAAACTTTTAACCAATTCAAGTTTCATCTCAACCATGAAACATTCCCTGGTACTCTCAAGTGAATGTATTATTATTATTATTATTATTATCAATATTTTGCAGCACTTTGGATAGCTCCCCTCTCCTTTTCCCATTCTGCTATTTCCCTACTCACCTCTGTAATTCCCACCATAGGTTATTGAATATAAGATTGTTACAAGTAGGAGCTGTATAATTTTCTTTTTTGTATTCCTAGCACCTAACATAGTACCCTGAATGTTTGTCAAATGACATTTACAAAGGGACTCAAAAATCACCTTGAGGATAGAGACTTATTCATTTCTGTCTTTGTATAACTAGCATTTGCCACATTATCTAAGACACATTCGGTACTTGATTAATGTTTGATTGTTTTATTGATACTTTATGTGATCAAATCCAGCCAAAAATTAATATCTTACTGCAAAGCCTATCTTAAATTCTTTATATCAAACAATGTATTAAAGTCTGTTTTATTCCTTCCACAAATTTTCAAAAAATCTTTAGTTTTCTCCTTTTTCTGATCATGAGTTTTGAAGATATTGAGCAATTTAACACTTCTTTAGGAGCACTATAAGTTCCTTGATGGGTTAGAGTCATTTCTTAAAAGCAGAACCCTTCTTATGAATCCTGAATTTATCAAAACACTTCCATAGATAGAGAGCTACAACTATACTACCCTTTCCATATCATTCTCTACTGTCCCATCACTGTTATAGGATCTTCTAATATCCTCTCCCACTCCTCAAAACAGAACACTAAACTGAAACTTTCCAAGCAATAACCCAGGTATTATAATATCACTATATTTTTTCCCTTCAATGTGGAAGAACATAAAAATTAGAAAGACCTTCAGTTCATCTCAAAATGATTCAGAAATGAGGTGAAAAGAGATTTTGGGGGCAGAGGCAAGACAGCAGCATAAAGCCAACATGCTCCTGGGACTTTTCCCTCCCAAAGACAAATGAAACCTCTGCTACAACATAAAAGCTACAGTCCCACCATGAAAACGAGAAGATTCAAAGAATCTTTCAATGATAGACATCATAGAGCATCTTCAGCAAAGGTCTGTTTCTTTGGGGGGAAAGGGGAAGTAAAGTCCAGGAGGTGGGAGAGCAGGAAAAGCCAGCAAGAAGCTTTTAGCCACAGTGTAATCCAGGTCCCAACAGTTTAACAACAGCAGAGGTCCCAGCAGCTAGATCACAAGACAACAGGGAGGATTCCAACCTCAAACAAATTCTGAACCCTGGGAACACTGGGGCAAAAGATAGGACTAGGTTTTCAACAAACCATGCTAAGTCAGAACCTAGACATAAAGGAAGAAACAAACCTAGGCAAAGTGAAGCCTGGACTGCATAGGCAACATCTTGGCCAGCAAAAAGCCAGAGATCTAACACCAGGTCCAGGTGAAAAAAACGGTTGGATCTATACCCCTATACCCTAGAAGCAGAGCTAAAACAACAAAAACGAGCAAAAAAGCTAAAAAAAGATTCTTACTGTAGAAAACTACTATACAGACAAAGAGGACAGCAATGCCATGTCTGAAGAAGAAAGCAGTGAAAAATCATTCACAGAGGAAGTATCAAAACAGCCTATAAATTGGACTCAAATACAAAAGCTCATTGAAGAATTTAAAAAAGAATTTAAAAACCAGTGAAGAGGGAAAGAAGAAAAAATGAAAAAAGAAATGAAAGTCATGAAGAGAAATTATGAAAAAATGACCAGAGAATTCACCACCTTTAAAAAAGGAAACACAAAATGCAATTGAAGAAAATTAAACCCTAAAAATTGGAACTGAACAAGTAGAAACCAAAGAATCTAAGAGACTTCAGTATTTCACCAAACAAAACAAAAAGTCTGAAAAAACTGAAGAAAATGTAAAGAACCTTTTAGGAAATCAAATGACCTGGAAAGCATATCCAGGAGAGACAATCTATGAATCATTGGGTACTAGAAAGCCTAGGCCAAATAAAGAAACTGGAAAACAACATGCAGTAAATGACAAGGGAAAACTGTCCAAATCTGAGAACAAGAAAATAATATATCAATTGAAATAATCCACTGAACCCCTCCAGAAACAGACCACAGGATAAAAACTCCAAGGGCTCTTATAGCCAAATTTGAGAATTGCTGAATAAAGGAGAGAATATTGCAAGCAGCAAAAAAAATAAATCAAATACAAAGGAAACACAATCAGATTCATACAGTACCTATCAGTCTCAACATTGAAAGATCAGAAGACCTGAAATACTATATATTGGAGAAAAAAGGACCTGGAAAATACAACTCAGAATGTATTACCCTGAAAATTCAGCATATGCAGTCAGGGAAAAGATGTTCAACAAAATAGAGGACTTCCGGAATTGCCTGACACAAAGATCCGAATGGAACAGAGAATTCAATCACTAAATACAGGACTCGAGAGTTGCATAAAAAGGTAAATGAAAAGGGAAAAAAAAAAACAAAATGAAACAAAACAAATTCTGGTCAAGATTAAAAGGAAAGATATAACACTTCTAATTCTTTAGAACTTTACTTCACTTAGGATAGTTAAAGGTCAAAAATAATTGAAGAAATTGGACTTAAAGGATATGGGTATAGTTGGGTCTTGTCTCTTCATTGAAGAGGTCTAAGATGGCATCACTATTTTTTTGAAACAAAAAGCCCTGAGGAAAAGTTTAAAGTGTTAACTTTAAACTAAAGTTTCTTATTATCCTTTGACACTCTTTAATTCTGTTGTGCTGGTAAAAGCTTAGCACTTTAATGAGGGCATTATAAACTGGGCCGTCCTGAGTTAGTGTCTGTAGCAAGCAATCATTCATAAAGTTCTCAGGAGAGACCTCCAGAGCCTCCCAGGACTTAGAGATCTTTAAGATTCTCACAATTAGATCAAGGTTTTAGATAATCCTTCCTTCACTTAAAAAGGGGTTAAGTACCCTGGGTGACAAGGGGTGGGGGCAGTGTAAATTGAGAGAGAAAACAGGCCTGGGGGAGGGACACAAATTGTACAAGAAATGATTCAGCTTTGGATATAATTTGGCCCATGAGCAGGATTGCGTGTCCTTGGAGGGTACTTGAAAAGGGGGTAAGGTAAAAAAAAGATTTTAATTCTAATTTGATGTAATTTGAGACAATTTTTCCCCAGAAATCAAGTAATCCATTTGTGACAATAATTTGATAACACTATGAGTTTATCAAGCAATCAAATAATCAAATTGTGATTGATGGTACTTGATTAAAAGTACTAGAGTGATAAATATGACTAAGTGAGGAGGCATGAAGATTTATATTTTTAGAAGGGAAGAAGGAAGAGTATGAACACTGAATAAATTCTATTAAATAGATTTGATCCAGGGAGGGAATAAGATGAATTCCACTTGGATCTAAAAATAGAACATGGGTCCTGGAGTTAGAAGGATCTGAATTCAAATCTGACCTCAGAAACTTAAGAAATACTTCAATGTGTGACCTTGGGCAATTCTCCTACCCCATTGCCTTGAAAAAAACTAAATAAACATATTAAATAAAAATTTATCATAATCTGAAGGGAAAGTGGGTACAGGGAAAGGGAAAGATAAGGGAAGAAGGGATTGATAAAAGGGAAAGTGAAGTTATAAGTGAAAATAAATTGAAATTTACATTTTAAAAGAAAAATCAATTTAAAAGAAAAATCAAAAGGGAAATGGAATGAAATTTTGTTGAGGAGGAATAAGAGAAAAGGAATGAGAAAAATATGAATGGAGAAAGCACAGAGGGGAAATACAGAATTAATAATATTAACTGTAAATGCAAATGGGATGAACTGTCCCATTAAGCAGATAACTAAATGGATAAAAAAAAAAACAGAATCCAACAATATTTTGTTTACAAGAAACACATTTGAAGCAGAGAGACACACAAAAAGGGTAAAGGTAAAAGGTTGGAGCAAAATATATTATGCCTCAGCTTAAATAAAACAATCAGGGGTAACAATCCTGATGTCATAAAATAAAGGCAAAGATCAATCTTATTAAAAGGAATAAGGAAGAAAACTATGTCATCTTAAAAGGAATCATTGGTAATGAAGTTATATCATTACTAAACATGTATGCACCTAGTAGTATAGCATCTAAATTCCTAGAGGAAAAACTGAATGAATTATAAGGAGACATATACAGCAAAACTTTAATAAGGGGGACCTCAATCTCCCCTTCTCAGAACTAAACTATCAGGGAATACTGCATGGGAATACTATAAATCTTCATCACCTTGTACCCTTGAACCACCAGAATGTTGTTTTACTCAATGCCATGGGAGTGGGAGTGGATTAGAGATTGGAGAGGATATTTAAGCACTTTTATTTGGTTCAATAAATGGAGACCTTGGTGTACAAAGGGAGAACTTGTCTTCCTTGTCTCCTGCCCCTTCAACACTTGCCTGAGGAAGGTTAAGGGAGTCCATAAAGGGACTCAACAATTAACAAATCTAACCTCAAAATAAACAAGATGGAAGTTAAAAAGGAAAATGAAATCTTAGAAAACTTAGATATGATAGACTTCTGGAGAAAACTTAATGGGGATAGAAAAATATATACCTTTTTCTCAATAGTACATGGCACCTATACCAAAACTGACCATGTACTAGGGTACAAAAATCTTATAATCAAATGCAGAAAGGCAGAAATAAATACACACTTCTCAGACCATGATGCAATAAAAATTAAGTATAATAAAAGGTCATACAAGGATAAACAAAAACTAATTGGAAACTAAATAACTTAAATAATGAGTGGATCAAACAGTAAATAATAAAAATAATCAATAATGATATCCAAGAAAATAATACTAATGAGACATCATACCAAAATTTATGGGATGCAACCAAGGCACTTTTGAGCGGAAACTTTATATTTCCAAATGACTATGAATAAAATGAGAAAGAAGAGATCAATGAATTGGATATGAAACTAAAAACACTAAAAAAGAAACAAATTAAACAACCCCAATTAAATACCAAATTAGAAATTCTGCAAATCAAGGGAGGGATTAATATAATTGAAAGCAAAAAAACCTTTGATTTCATAAATAAAAGTAAGAGTTGATTTTATGAAAAAATCAATAAAATGGACAAATCTTTGGCTAATCTGATTATAAAAGGAAGATAACCAGATTACAGTATCAAAAATTAAAAGGATGAACAAACCACCAATGAGGAGGAAATTAAAGTGATAATTCTGAGCTACTTTGCTGAATTATATGCCAATAAATTGGACAACCTGAGTGAAATGTATGGATATTTACAAAAATGCAAACTACCTAGATTAAGAGAAGAGGAAATAAATTACATAAATAACTCCATTTCAGAGAAAAAATTGAGGAAATCACCAATTTTCTCCCTAAGGAAAAAAAATCTCCAGGTCCAGACGTATTTACAAGTGAATTCTACCAAACATTTAAGGAATAATTAATTCCTATTCTCCTATTTTTTAAAATGGGAGAAGAAGGTGTTCTGTCAAATTCCTTTTATAACACCAACATGGTGCTGATACCTAAACCAGGAAGAACCAAAATAGACAAAGAAAAGTATAGACCAATCTCCCAAATGAATATTGATGCAAAATATCTTTAAAAAAATTTAGCAATGAGACTACAGCAATTTATTACCAGAATAATACACCATGATCAGGTAGGATTTATACCAGAGAGGTAGGAACATTAGGAATTATTAGGAAAATGCTCAACATAATTGGACATAACTTATCAATAGGAAAGCCAACAGAAATCAAATAATTATCTTAAAGATGCTGAAAATGACTTTGATAAAATACAAGATACATTCCTATTAAAAACCACTAGAAAGTTTAGGAATAAATAGTTTTCCTTAAAATAATAAATAGTATCTATCTTAAAAAACCATCAAAAAATAGTATATGTAAATGGGAATAAACTCAGAGCAATTCCAACAAGATCAGGGAAACAAGGATGTCCATTGTCACCATTATTATTCAATATAGTATTAGAAATGCTAGTTGTAACAATAAGAGAAGAAAAAGAAATGGAAGGAATCCTAATTAGCAAAGGGAAAGTAGAGCTTTCACTCTTTGAAGATTATATGATGGTATACTTAGAGAACCCAAGAAAATCATATAAAAAATCTCCTCAAAAGAATTAACAAATTCAGCAAAGTAGTAGGATATAAAATAAAACCACATAAATCATCAGCATGTCTATATACGAACAAGTGAAGAGCAAAAAATAGAAAGAGAAATTCCATTTAAAGTAACTATAGACTACATTAAATACTTGGGAATTACCTCCCAAGACAAACTCAGAAACTGTGAACACAGTTATGAAGCACTTCTCACCCAAATAAAGTCAGATCTAAATAATTTGGAACATGTCAATTCCTCATGGTTGAGACAAGCTAATATGATAAAAACGACCTTTCTTTCCAAACTAAATTACTTATTCAGTTTCATAACAATAAAACTACTGAATAATTATCTTACCAAGCTAGGAAAAATAGTAATAAAATTCATCCGGAGCAATAAAAGGGCAAGAGTAGCAAGGGAATCGAGGGAAAAAAACATAAAGGAAGATAGCCTAGCACTACCAGAGCTACAAATATACTATAAAGCGGCAGTCATCAAAACTGCCTGGTTCTGGATAATAAATAGAGTAATGGATTAGTGAATTAGGATAGGTTCAAAAGAAGTCACAGTAAATGACTGCAGTAGTCTATTATTTGACAAACCCCAAGACATCAGCTTCTGGGATATGAACTCATTATTTGACAAAAATTGTTGGGAAAATTGGAAAATAGTATTGCAAAAACCAGGCATAGTCACACATCTCACACTCTATAGCAAAAGGTCAAAATGGGTACAGGATTTAGACATAAAGGGGGACACCATAGATAAAATAACAGACCAAGAAATAATTATCTATCAGATCTATGGAAAGGGAATAAATTTATGATCAAACAAGAATTAGAGTACATTAAAAATAACAAAATGAATTATTTTGACTATATTAAATGAAAAGAGTTTTTGCACTAATAAAATCAAGGCTGCCAAAATTAGAAGGAAAGCAGAAAGTTGTGAAACAATCTTCACAATAGGACATCTGATAAAGGTCTCATTTCTAAAATATTCAGAGAAATCATCAAATTTATAAGGTTATAAGTCATTCCACAATTGATAAATGTTGAAAGGATATGAATAGACATTTTTTGAATGAAGAAATTGAAGCTCTATAAATCATATGAAAAAATGCTCCAAATCATTATTGATTGGAGAAATGTTAATTAGAACAACTATGAGTTATCACCTCACATCTATCAGAATGACCAAGATGAGAAAAAGGCAAAGTGATCAATCCTGGAGGGAGGATTGGGACCATTGATGCATTGTTGGT
The DNA here is from genome assembly GCF_037893015.1 of Macrotis lagotis. NCBI lineage: Eukaryota > Metazoa > Chordata > Mammalia > Peramelemorphia > Peramelidae > Macrotis > Macrotis lagotis. The sequence continues at coordinate 170,032,103 of NC_133660.1, forward strand.
GGAGTTGTGAACAGATCCAACCATTATGGAGAGCAATATGGAATTATGTCCAAAGAACAATGAAAATGTTCATTCTCTTTCACCCAGCAATTCTAATTCTAGGACTATATCTAGGAGAAATCATGAAAAATGGGATATGTCCCACATTGTCCAAAATATTCATAGAAGCTTTTTTTTTGTAGTGGCAATGAATTGGAAATTGGGGAATGGCTAAACAAGTTATGCGACATGAATACTATGGAGTATTATTGTTCTATAAGAAACCATAAATGGTCAGACTCTAGAGAAGAATGGATCTGACACTGAGTGAAAGGGAGCAGAACCAAGAGAACAATGTACACATTAGCAACAACACTGTGAGACGATCAACTTTGATGGAAGCAGTTCTTCTCAGCAGTTCAGAAAGCTAGGACAACTGTAGTAGAGGTCTTTGAACAATGTTATCCCTATCCAGAGGAAGAAAAACATAACTAAACAAGACAAAAATCTAACACTTCAGAAGCTAATGAACTCTTTATAAAAATTATCTCTTAGGTATCTCTTTCCCTTTATCATAATCACTCATACTGACAATGACTAATCTGTAAACATGTTTCTCAAAAATATGTATGTACAATGCTAACCTGACTGTTTGCTGCTGAGAGGAGGGCAATGGGAAGGGAGGGTGGAAGAAAATTTTGTTACTTAAAAATATACATGTGCATACAGATGAAAAAATAAAAAAAATAGGGGTGGCTAGGTGATGCAGTGGATAGAGCACCGGCTCTGGAGTCAGGAGTAACTGAGTTCAAATCTGGCCTCAGACACTTAATAATTACCTAGCTGTGTGGCCTTGGGCAAGCCACTTAACCCCAATTGCTTTGCAAATAAATAAATAAATAAATAAATAAATAAATAAATAAATAAACAAACAAATAAAGATGCTACTCAAAAAAAAAACTCAGGAGAATTCAAGAGTTTAGTATATTTAAGGTATCAGGGTTTTTTTTTTCTGTTTATTCACTTGTTTTGTTTTAGAGGAATTCATGATTTAGTATTTAAAAATGAGAAAGCAACTGATATTATAATGGTGTAACTATATGTCAGAGTATGTGGAAATTTTTGGATAATTTTGAGAGCCATAATTTATTACCTTCTGAACTTATTCCTGACCAGCAGTCTGTTATGTATTTTATGAGGCTTTTATCAAAAAAATTCAGTATGCTGAAAAATTTAATATTTTGATATTATTTAGTTCCTAGTTGATAAAACCTAGCCTATTTAAGCATATATATATATATATATATGTATATACACACACACACACATATATATATATATATATATATATATATATATATATATATATATATATATTCCATTTTCTGAAATTTGGTACAGCCCAAAGATGAAAAGAATCAAATGAATCATTTAGTTCAATCCCATGCCTGAAGCATCAGTGCCTTCTCCAACATCCCTCACATCTGTGAATATATAACTGGAATGAATTAAACAAATTTAGAGTACAAGGGTAAAGATATGCATTACTTCCTTAGGCAGTCTACATAATCTTTTAGTAATTATAATTTCAAGACATTTTTCTTGTATTGACATAGATAGATATAGATCTCTCTCTATATATAATATATATATATATATAATATACTTATGCAAATCTGCCAGTAGTTTCTATTTTTTCCTCTACTATCAACGATGATGTTTAATTCCCCTTCTACTTGGTCACACACTACTACTACTACCTTCTCTCAAGAATTCCTGTGGTTCTTTACTAGACCTCTAGGATCAAAAAGAAGATCCTCTGATTGGGATTTAAAAACCTGCACAAGTAGTGCCTTTATACTTTTCCATATTTCTTATACTGTACTTCCCTCCAGGTACCCTAAAATCTAGTTATACTGGCCTACTATCTGTTCCCTTATATGATGTTCCATCTTCCAGATCCATGCCTTTGCACTGCATTTCTCCACTTTCAAAATGTTTCAGTTTCTACCCTGCTTTCTGCAGAAAAAAAAACCTTTACCTTACCCAAATCTTATTTCCTCTTCTCTGAAATGGAATACATGGTTTTTCTATTATGTACTATGCCTATCTATGACTGATTTGAAAAACATGCTCTTTTTTCTTACCTGAAATCAATGATTTAATAAGTTCCTTGGCTCTAGAACTGAAATGAAACTTAAAGCTTATATATTCCATTATTCCATTTCACAAAATTCACATAAGTTGTAAATGGGACAGTTGAGACTCAAACATTTCTTTCTTTTTTTTACATTTTATAAATTTTCACAAGGCAATGGGGTTAAGTGATTTGACCAACATTACGCAGCTAGGCAATTATTAAATGTCTGAGGCCAAATTTGAACTCAATTCCTCCTTACTCCAGGGCCGGTGATCTATCCACTGAGCCACCTAGCTGCCCCCAAACCTAATTTTCTGACTTTAAATCCATTTCTTTCCCTCTATCTTGAAATAATAATGGATGCCATTTTAAACAAAAAAGCAATTTATAGTAGTAGGACCTGAGAGATTTAGCCCATTCTGCAAGAACCAAGCTCAATAATAGGAAATACCTGAAACTTTGGAGATTATAAGAGCTGTCTATGTTTTTCTCTCTCAATTCTCACTATTTGAGTGTATAACATAAATGTAAAATGTAACTATATATAAATATCTCCCACGTTGGACAGGGACTGTTGTTGTTGTTTAGCAATGTCAGTCATAAGCACCTTTTCAGAGTTTAGTCATTTCAGTCATAATCACCTTTTTGGTGTTTTGGGGGAAAGATATTAAAATGGTTTGTCATATTCTTCTCTAACTTATTTTTAGATGAAGATACTTAGAAAAAGAACATTAATAGACTTGCCTAGAGTCACACAACTAGCAAGTATCTGAGAACAGATTTTGGATTCAGGTCTTCCAGACTCTAGTCTCAGAACTCTATGCATTGTACCATCTTGATACTATGTCCTAGTCAGCACACAGGTAACTCGTAATAAATACTTGAACCCCCTACCCCCCTAGTTTGTATTGTTGGCTGACTGACTGGCCTCCAAATATCTGAAAACAGATCATATTCCCCTTAAGTGTTCCATACTGTATGATCACTACATCCAATTTCTTCAACTTATTTTGAACTTATTTCTTTATTCTGCCCCCTGGAAATACAATAGCTTTTAAATGTCCTGTAAAACAGCATGGGCCCACCCAAGATCTTTTACTTCTCTTTTCCCTGGTGCCTAACATTATCCTGTATATCTCCTATGAACTAAGTATTCCAAAGGAAAAAGGCAAATCAAACTGCAGCATTAGAGTACTTGCATGGTAATTGAACATTCATTTTATTCATATAGCTGAAGGTCTCCATATCATTTATCAGCTCAGTAATAGGGCATCATTAATCACTAGGGAAAATACTTCGTTAGCTCTAGAATACTAGGGAACCTTAGAGGCTATGTATTCCATTTGTTAGAAGAGAAAACTAGATTCCAAGAAGTGAAGTAACTTGGTCCAGATCATACAAGTAGTAGAGTTGAAGTTCAATCTCAGTTTCTGCCTTTAAATCCATTGTCTTTCCCACTACCTTGAAACAATGGCAGATGACACTTGAAACAAAACAACTTATAACAGAAGGATGCATAGGCAGTTATCTGAGAGATTTCCTCCATATCCCCAAGAATCATGGTCAGTAATAGGGTGTTCCTGAGACCTTGGAGACAATAGGACTAGCCTAGGTTTTGCTGTCACTAATTTTCAATTCTCAGTGTCTCCAAGAATATTCCAAAGAGTTGTTCTATTAGTGTGGTTCATAAGCTTCTAATTTGGGCTTTTATATGTATGTGTTTATAATAGTGTTGATATAATGATCAGGCAAAACCACCTATTGGCCTAGGACAAAAGATAAAGCAAAAAAAGTTTCAGGGGAGATTTTCAGAAAAGATTCTGAATGAGACATTTTTGTTATTTTCATAGTAGCAAAAGAAATAGTTCTTATGAGTCCTTGAACCCTTTCAGGGACTGCTTTAAAGGACAAATACATGAAAATTATTATATTAATTCTTTATAACTATTTTAAATTATTTACTGCTTGAAGATTTTTTCAAAAAAATCCACTTCTTTTGTTACCCCCGAGGAAAAAGGGTAATACCATTTCCTTGATTAATTTGACTGTAGCTGAAAATAATAGGAAATCAAGAGTAAGTGATTATTATCTTAGAAAAAAGAGAAAATAATGCCATTTCCCATATTTATGGACCCATCTAATTTTTGTCTCTGGTTCACTCATCTAAATGATAAAAAGTCCAACAGTAACAGTAGCATAAATATTCATATATACAGAAATAACTGTATGTTTTCACAAATTGCCACATCTCAAATAAACTAACAGATAATTTTAATATTTCTTACTCTTTGACTGTTTCTTTGCCAAATATTGAAGCAAATAATTTACCATAATAATTTGACTCCAATAGTCAAATAATTATTGTAGAATGTCAATTGGGCAATGCATCCATTTTCACAGGACACTCAGTGTAATAAAGTCAGTAAAACATATAGTGACATAGTAGGCTACTTTTTCTTTTAACAGTCTTTGCTAATGATCTTAAACAGCTCACAGACTCCCAGATTTTTCCTTTGTCTCTGCAAGTCTTTCCTGCTTTTCAAAAATTAGAGAAGTAAATATTGAATGTGACAGTTGAGTTCCAGGAAACTTCATGTCATCATTAGATTTGGCAGTAGGAAGATTTCAATGATGGCAGTAGCTGCTATTCAAATAATTGTTCCAAAATGCAAAAGTGCTTATCAATTATCAAGCAGAAAGTTTCACTTTAACTCCTTAAATTATCTCCTGTGAACAGACCTCAAGATTCCGTAGTAATGATGTTCACAGAGCATCTCTGTCTCTGAACTCTCCCTTATTATAGAACTACCCCCTAGTTTGTATTGCTAGATTCACAATGAGTCCCAGAATCTTTCTTAACTAATTTTAAACTCTCTGATGTCAGTATCATCTAATTTCATCTTTGACCCTTCCCCCGGGACAGAGAACAATGACATCCAGATCAAATAAATTGAATAAATGGAATTTAAAGAATGAATGAATTCTTTTTTGAGTGAAAACAATGATGAATTCCCTCTGTAAGTATACCTATGATTTTTCAGAACTGATTTTACTTGATTTTATGTGGGGAGATTCTCATCCCTGGAGGTCTTCAAGTTTATAGTAAAATAGCCCTCATTTTGGGGGGGATGTTAGAGAGATGATTTCTATTCTAGCAGGAAATCAGTAGCAAGTGCTGAATAAGAAATTTAGGAGTCTCTGTGCTGATTGACTATGTGATATCTACTTAAAAGAATTAGACATTCCCAATTAAACAAAGGCTTCCTATCTGAAAATTGATGAACTCTGGAAATGCAATGGATAGATTTCTTTAAACCTGACACATAACAAAGGGCTACAAAGTGTTGCATGGTAATTAGAAGAATAACTTTCCTGGAGGAATCCATTAAAATTAAGGAAAGTAAGAAAACATTCCATTTGGTTAAAGGATTTTGGGTATGTTAGTCTTTCTGCCAGAATAGCCAACCATACATGTCTCTGATGTAATACAGCAGAAAGAATGTTCATATTGGAATCAAAATTCATGGATTTTAATCTTGTCTTCTATCAATATCTTTTATGATCTTAGTCCAATCCACATAATCTTTATAAGTTTTATCTGTAAAATGAACATTTATTCTTTTTTTATTTTATATAATTACAAAAATATTGTTATGAGAGTAAACACAAATTCCCCTCCCCTCCATAAAGATGAGAAACCTCAAGAATAGTGAGAGAGAGAAAAAGTGTATTTCAGTCTGTGTTCAGATTCCAATGGTTCTGTCTCTGGGATGAGTTGCCTTCTTTATCATAAGTCCACCAGAGAAGTCGCTTCAATATTTTTCCCACAGTTGCTATATTACTAGCTGTATTTCCCTCCACTCTATTCCTCCACACTCTAATTTGTTCTATTCTCTCTCTCTTCTTTCATTCTGTCCCTGTTTAGAAGTGTGTTGTATCTGAGTATCCTCTCCCACAATCTTCCCTCTCTTCTATCACTTACTCCCTCCTTCCCTCCCTCCCCCCATTCCCCCTCATCCCATCCCTTTGTTCTCATTTTTCTCTAGGGTAAGATAGATTTCTATAGCCTATTTAGTTTGTATGCTATTTGCTCTCTGAGCCATTTCTAGTGAAAATGAAGGCTCACTCATCCCCCCCTCGCCTTCCCCCATTACACTCCATATAAAAGCTTTTTCTTGACTTTTATGCAAAATATCTTAGACCCTTCTTCCTCTTCTTTCCCTTCTACCCAGCAGTTTTCTTTACATTCATCTTTTTATTATATTACTAATATTTACTATATTACACCATTATATTCAGCTACTTCCTATGGCTTGTCTATATATGCTCCTTATAACTACTTTTATGAATGAGAAAGTTCATGTGAGTTATTGGTATCTTCTTTTCATGCAGGAATACAAACAGTTCAACATCATTAAGTTCCTCATAATTATTCCTTCTCATCCACCTTCTCTATGATTCACCTGAATCCTGTACTTGGAGATCAAACTTTCTGTTCAGCTCTGGTTGTTTCAGTAGGAAAGTTTGAGAGTCCCCTGTTTTCATTGAAAGTTCATCTTTTCTCCTGAAAGAGGATGTTCAATTTTGCTAGGTAGTTATTCTAGGTTGTAAATCAAGATATTTTGCCTTCTAGAATATCATATTCTAAGCCATATAATCCCATAATGTAGATGCTGCCTGATCCTGTGTAATCCTGACAATAGAGCCAAGATAGTTGAATTGTTTGTTTCTGGCAGCTTTTATCATTTCCTCTTTGACTTGGGAATTTTGGAATGTGGCTATAATATTTCTAGAAGTTTTATGGGGGGAATCCCTTTAAGGAAATGATCAGTGAATTCCCTCAATTTCTATTTTACCCTCTGCTTCTAGCATCTCAGGGCAATTTTGCTGTATTATTTCTTGAAAAATGAAGTCTAGATGCTTTTCCTGGTCTTAACTTTCAATTATTCCAATAATTTTTAAATTATCTCTTCTGGATCTGTTTTCAAGGTCAATTGTTTTCCCAATGAGGTATTTCACATTTTCTTCTAATTTGGGTTTTTTTGGGGGGTGGGGTATAGTTTTATTTCTTCCTGATTTCCCAGAAAGTCATCAACTTCTTTTAGTTCCATTCTGCACTTAAAAGAGTTTTTTCCTTCAGAGAGCTTTTTTAAATCTCCTTTTCCAGCTGGCCAATTCTGCTTTTTAAAGCATTGTTTTCCTTATTTGCCTTTTGAGTTGCTCTTTCCATTTGGCCTAAACTTGTTTTTAACATATTATTTTCTTCAGTATATTTTTTGTATTTCTTTTACCAAAATGTTGACTTGGATTTCATGATTTATCTGCATCTCTTTCACTTCCTCTCCCAATTTTTCCTCTACCTCCATTAATTGTTTTTCAAAGTCTTTTTTGAGTTCATCCATAGGCTGAGCCCATTTTCTATTTCTCTTGGAGGTTTTGGATATAGAAGCTTCAACTTTGTCATCTTCTGAGTATTATTTTGATCCTGCATGGGACCAAAGTAATTTTCTATGGTCAGATTCTTTTTCTGTTATTTGCTCATTTCCTTAGCCTATGACTGATTTAGCACACTTCAAAGGTTTTTTTTTGGGGGGGTGGTGTTGGAACAATCCACAGAGACCTTATTTCCTCCAAGGTCTTATGAGAGGCTCTGGCTGCTCTCTTGCCTGTGTTCAGGCTCTTGCCTCTGCTCTGGAGCTGTGAGGAGTGACCCTGCTTGGGTATAGTGTTTTTGTGAGGGCCCAGACTGCAACCTGGATCTGAATGTGGGCAAACAGCTGAGTCTTGCCCCAGGGAGAACAGAGAGAACTCTGCAGCTTCCCTGAATCCCTTATCATCTGTGACCTGAGAGTTCCAGATGTCCTAGGTGGCTCAGTTGACTACAGTTACAGATTCTCACTGTAGGGCTGCTCTGAGTTCAGCTCTCCATTCTGGTGTGGCAGAGTTCTCTCACTCACCCTTCCAGTTATACCCAGTGTTCTCTGAGCCAAGAGGTCTGGTAATTGCCCCCCTCTGCCGTGGACCCAAGAGCCAGGCAAAACTGTGCTGTTCTGTGGCTGTGGCAATGGCTCTTTCCAGCCCCTGGTCCTGGTGAAACAGACATTTCCTGAGAAACTTCTAAGTTGTCTTGGACTGGGTAATTGTATCACTCAGTCTTTCTGTGGGTTATGCCCCTCTAAATTTTGACTAGAGTCATAATTTGATGATTTTTGGAGTTTTTAGAGAATGAATTTCTGAGAATTCCTGCCTTCACACTGCCATTTTGGTTCTGTCCTGAACATGTATTCTTATTCTAAAATCCTATAAAGTAAAAAGTTGGAAAATATTTAGCCAGTTACATTCTAACTTACTATAGATCATAAAGAGTTCCTGGTCAAGAAGAACATTGATCCTCTCAGAAGGATGATGAAGCAATGAGCTTGACTGCTGCTTTAGGCAATTATGACCAATAAGGAACAATTGATTCAAAAAATAGAAGGATAAGTAGAGCCTAAACTTGATTATGAATAGACTTGATATGTCTAAAGAGGAGAATTCTAAGGAAAGTCAGGCCTAATGACTGAAATTTAGAAATCAGATTTAAAAGCATACAGAGAAAATATTGGGAGGGTCCTATAACTGGAAATAAAAAGAAGATAAAATTGACTATAAAAGGAGCTAAGAAATGAAATTCTGAGTATTTATTCATAGAATCCTGAAAAGGAAGAACAATGTTAGGTATCAAAAAAAGATCAGATGTGGCATTATAAGGAACTCTTTAATGAACACAGAATTGAAAAATAATATCAAAGTTTTAGAAGGATGAAGAATAACTCAGAGATAATGCATAAGAATGATAAAGACCTTTAAGTACAAAGCCAGGAATACCCAGAATGTGCTAGTTTAGAATCCAATAATGCATCTTATCATGTATCATTGTGCATTAATGTTATCTAAATGTGGCTTGTGATCTTAAAAGTGCAGGGATTTTAAGTATAATTTTCTCAGGATTTTGCATAAGATAGTTATGTAGTAATGGTGTTTTGCACTGACTTAAATACAAAAATGAATTTAGGTATATCATATGATAAGTACAGTCATGTGTTTGGCTCTCCAAACTGCAGATCAATTCTACACTAGTCTGGATGTTTTGGAAAGACAATGATCAATAAAATATAAAATATGTGATGAGTTTCAATCTCAAGGTAAGCAATTGCAAGCAGGACATAATAGAGAAATGTCCTTAATGTTTCCTAAGCAAGAATTTCAAAGTCATAACTATTGCCAAAGCATCCTAATCAGTCACTTTTACTGATACCAAGTATCCCAAAGGTGATAAGGTAAAAAGGAAATATAGTATGCTAGCATATAGATCCATGAGACAATTAAAGCTTAAATACTGGATTTTGTAGTTACATAGTTACATATAGCTAGAATTGAGTAGTACTTTGGTTTTAAAGGCATAATTTAGTATAAAATGCTTTAATTCATTTGATTTGCACACTATAACAGTAAATAAATCATATATACCACATTAAATTACATAAAGTTATATATGTGTGTGTCTATAGACACACACTCAAACACACACACACACTTTATTTGAGCCTCACAGTGGCCCACACAATCCCGTTTTATAAATTGGGTAAAAGATGTTCAGAGAGGTTCAGAGAACTGCCTTTGCAGTTTATAGATATCAAGAGTGAACTTTTCTCCTTCCAAGCTTAGCAATATATCTTTGCCTTTTTGTGTTATTTAGGGCAAATATGATTACTCTTTTTTTTAGGTTTTTTGCAAGGCAATGGGGTTAAGTGGCTTGCCCAAGGCCACACAGCTAGATAATTATTAAGTGTCTGAGACCGGATTTGAACCCAGCTACTCCTGATTCCAGGGCTGGTGCTTTATCCACTGCACCACCTAGCCACCCCTACCCTTTTTTGTTTAATGAAGAAAAAGACTCAACGAGAGAGAGAGAGATGAAAAAAATATCTATCAAAAGTCACACAGTTTTAAGTGATGAAAACAGAACAGAAACCCAGATTTTCTCTCTATATAACCCTGCTATATCTTCAGCTAAAGACAATACTAATTTGTAGGTATAGATTTGGATGAGAACATGCTCTTCTATAAAAAAAAAAGCAATATGCCTTCTCAATGGTGAGGGAGGGAGCGGTGGAAGGGAAAGCATTTGCAACTCAAAATTTAAAAGCTTATGTTAAAAAGAAAATAATAATAAAATATTGGATATACACACAAAAGAGGCAAGCTACTTATATGGAAAGAATATGCCATAGGAAACACAACTGGCCAAAACACTATACAAGGACTATCAACATTTTTTTTCTGTCACACCCCAATGTCAATCACATGAAATGTATAGATGCCTCTGAATGTTTTCAATACATAAATACATAGACAAAAAAACAAATTTTATTAAAATGTAACTTCATTTCTTTTAAATTCATGGATCCCACGATAGAGAACAATACTTCAAACATTTTATTCAGAAAAGAAGAATACTTTGGTTCACACACACAAAAAAATAATCATCAGTTTTCATCACTATCCCCTGTTGACCAAATCATGTACATTTGGAAACTTTAATTTCAAGGTTACTCACTAAATGAAAACTGAGCCCAAATCTGGCACCTACATGAAAGAAAATTATACAAAACTCACCCAGGAAACCTTCCCTAAGCTTTCAAGTGGGACTAGACTCTGTTCTCAAAAGCCTCTCTGTTCCAATTACTCTGCTTTTAGGATCTTTGTGATGCATAGAGGCTCATTACTACTCCTTTACTTTCACCCGGGGACAATGCAATCAGTTTCATCTCCCCAAGAAAATTCTTTTCTGTATGACTTAGGCTCTGAACTACCATCAGAATATTTCACAAGTTGATCATAAATCTCTCTCTCTCACATGTAACATTAAAACCACCACCTTGGTCTAGTCAAGGTTTAGCTTGGAGAAATTAGCTTAATTAGGTTATTAAAATATCTTACTAGGAATCAAAGAGACATTTTTTGTTTAATCTTCTTGAACAAGCCAAGTTTCCATTCATTTAGCAGGGCTGGGTTTTTTTTTTCTTCTTTTGTTCTATCTACCTTATTATGTGACCTTGCACAGTCTGTTTTCACTTAATTGTTATTCTATAGGATGTGAATAATTATTCTTTTTACTCCTGCTTATCTATTATATACTGAAGATATTCAACTTAACTCAAACCTTGAAGAAAAAGTGATAACTTTTGAAAAATAAAGTGATATATGATGGAGTGGTTTAATAAAAATTCATAAAAAGCTCTTGTGTATTATTTCTCATTGTGCCTATCCTAATAAGGATGAATATGCTTACAGTTCCCTTAAAATACTCCTGCAATATGAATCATTAATATTAGTATACCCTTTCTATTCCTCACTGTCAAATCCTGAAAGTTTTTTTCTTTCTTAAAAGACTTCTTGTACTTACCTTTCTTATATTCAGTCATTCCTAACATTTCAACCTTCCCATGCATCCTTCCTGGAACTTTGAATACCTTGGGCATCTCTATCCTTGACCTTAACTCTAGTATGAACCAGGAATAACAGAAATTTACAATGAATCCAGAAATTACCAACATTTATCTCTGATACAAAAGTAAAATACATGGCTATTTCTATCAACAAGGGCTTATCTATTACACTTTGATAACATTGTAGAAGGCCCAAAACATGAGGGACATGATAGCTGTACTCTCATGTTTGACAATAATTCAGTTGTATGAAATAGTGAATAGGAAGGATGAGTAGAATTTATAAAGAGGCAAAGATATGTTTGATAATTTTAAAAAGTTCATAAACATTAGAGCTGTTAAAAAGTGGATTGGTGGATAATATCTAAGACTTATAGTCAAGAATGTCTGAGTTCAAATCCTAAGATACTCATTAGTTATGTAAATCTATATAAGTCATCTTGTATCTAGCTCAGTATTGTGTTTTCCAAATGTAAACTAGGCATAATATAGCAACTATCTCCTGCCCAGGGTTCTTTTGACTATCACATGAAATAACATAAAGCACTTTATAAACCATAATATGTTATATAAATGGTAAATCTCATTATTGTTACCATTGCTATTAAGTGAAAATCACTTATTGATTTCTGGACTGATTTAGAAAGCAATGGGTACCCCTCCACCAATTGGAGGGATTTTTTCCCCTGTTGATAAAATCTTTCCAATTACATGAAAAGATAGTATTCAGCATTCACTTTTAAAGATTTTGTGTTCTCTCATTTATTCCCTCATTCTTTTCCCCCTTCCCCTTCCCCTTCCCAAAACAGCAAGTAATCTGATATAGGTTATAGAAGTACAATCATGCTAAAACTATTTCCATGTTAGTCATGTTGTGAAAAAAAACAGAACAAGAGGGAAAGAACCCATAAGAAATATAAAGTAAAGAACAAATTAAAGAAAAAGTGAAAAAAAGTATGCTTTGTTCTGCATTTAGACTTCTCTGGATATGCTAAGCAATATCCATCACAAGTCTTTCAGAATTGTCTTTGATCACTGTATTACTGTATTACTGAGAAGAGCTAAATCTATCAAAGTTAATCATCTTACAATGCTGCTGTAAATGTGTATAATATTCTCCTGGTTCTACTAACTTTCCAGTTTTTTTTTTTCTGAAATCCACCTGAAATCTTACAGAACACTATTATTCCATGTCATTCATATATCACATGTTTAGGCATTCCCAGATTTATGGACATCCCTCAATTTCCATTTACTATGAGGTACTATAAATATTTTTCAATTTGTGTTCTTTCCCTTTTTTAAAAGATCTCTTTGGAATACAGATCTAGTAATAGTATTGATAGATCAATGCGTATGTACAATTTTATAGTCATTTGGGCTTGCTTCCAAATTACATTCCAGAATGGTTGGATCAGTTCACAATTCCACAAATAATGCATCATTATCCCAGTTTTCCCACAACCCCTCCTACATTTATCATTGTCCTTTTCTTCATATTAATCTGATGTGTGTGAGGTGGTATGACAAAGTTGTTTTAATTTGCATTTCTCTATAGAATAGTAATTTAGATTAATTAGTTTTTTTCATATAACTATAGATAGCTTTAATTTTTTCTTCTCAAAACTGCCTATTCATATGCTTTGATCATTTATCAGTTGGACAATGACTTATATTCTTACAAATTTGACTCAATTCTCTATATATTTTGTAAATGAGGCCTTTATCAGAAATACTTTCTACAAATAAAGTTTCCCGTATTTCTGTTCTCCTTCTAATCATGGTTGCATTGTTTGTGCAAAAACTTTTTAATTTATTCAAATTATCCATTTTGCATTTTATAATATTCTCTCTCTTCTGTTTGGTCATAAACTCCTCCCCACCCCAAAATCTGAGGTAAACTATTCCTTGTTCTCCTAACTAGCTTATGACGTAACCTTTTAATGCCTAAGTCATATATCCTATTTCAACCTTACCTTAGTTTGGAATGTGAGATGTTGGTCTTTGCCCACTGTCTGCCATACTATTTTTCACTTTTCACAGCAGTTTTTGTAAAATAGTGAATTCTTATCCCTGAAATAGAGACTTTGGGTTTCTCAAACAGTAAGTAGTTTATTATAATCATTTGCTACTGTTTCTTTTATGTGTAATCTATTCCACTAATCTACCATCATATTTCTTAGACAGTACAAAATATTTTGATGATTGATGTTTTTATAATATAGTTTTAGATCTGATACAACTAGGCCAGTTTCTTTTACATGTTTTTATTAATTTCTGTGATATACTTGAACTTTTGATCCTACAGACGAATTTTCCTAATATTTTTCTAGCTCTATAAAATACATTTTGGTAGTTTAACGATTATGGCACCAAATAAAGAGATTAATTTTGATAGAATTATGATTATTATTACATTCGCTAAACCAACTCAAGAGAAATTGATATTTTCCCATTTGCTAAGATCTGACTTTATTCATATGAAAAGTGTTTTGTAATTGTGTTCATATAGTTTCTAGGTTTGTCTTCCAGGATAACTTCCAAATATTTTATATTGTCTACAGTTACTTTAAATGAAACTTCTCTTTCTATCTTTTACTGCTAGGCTTTGTTGGTAATATATAGAAAGACTAGTTATTGATGTAGGTTCATTTTATATCCTGAAACTTTGCTAAAGCTCTTCATTCTTTCAAATATTTTTAGTTGATTTTCCAGGATTCTCTAAGCATACTATCATATCAGCTGCAGGGCAAGAATTTTGTTCCTCCTTGTCTATGCTAATTCTTTCAATTACTTTTTCTTCTCTTATTGCCAAAACTAACATTTCTAGTACAACACTGATGAAACAGATAACAGGCACCCTTACTTTAACCCTGATCTTAATGGAAAGTTTTCTAACTTATCTTTATTACAAAAAATTTTTGCTTGTGGATTTAGATAGGTAGGTACTTTTTTAAGCTCTTTTAAAGGAGTATTTATTTCAGTTATAAAAAGAAAAGTCAGGCAAACTTTTTCCCACAATACCTGGTAGATATACTCTATCCTATTCCATATCTCCCCTTATCTCTGGTAAGAGAACACAGGGCCTACATAATCTTGGTAAATAGATAATTCCCTTGTCCTGAGTGACTTTTCGTAGGTCAGGGAGACATTCCACAGGAAGAAAACCATGACACAGAATCATAGAATTTTAAAGCTAGAGGATGCTGCCTCACTATTACTTATCTTCTAACCAGCCATTCTCCAATCATTATGACTGATAATAGCCAGAAATTAGATGCTTCTTTAAGGTTTGCAAAGTACATTTCTATATTAGCTCATTTCATGTCAATGTTTTTCCTGATATCAAGTCTAAATATGTTTCTTTGTAACTTTTCTTCCATTGTTCCTGTGGTTCTTTCCTCTGAAGTTGAAGAGAATAAATCAGTGAAATCCTTCTTCCCTCAAATATTTAAAACCCCCTATCTTATCTCTCACTTCTTTCCAACAAGCATCTTTTCCTCTAGGCTAAACAGCTCCAGTTCCTTCTACTGACTCCCAAAAGGCATGAATTTGAAGACCTTCACCAAGCCAGTGGTCCTTCTCTTGGCTTACTTCACTTTATCAATGACTCTCCTTTAATACAGTACTGGAAACAGGATACAATTTTCCAGTGTATTCTCAGTAGGGCAGTCTCACAATCCTATCACTTATTGATTTCTGGAAGCTCTGTCTTTCCTAATGTAGTCCAAAGCTGTATTAGTTGTTTTCATTACAGTATTATATTCTTATTGAGTTTGTGCTCCTCAGAAATGCATGTAATATTTGCTAAATGGGCTATATAGGGCAGCCTCGGGGGGGGGGTGCTTCAGGGAGCACTAACAACACTAGTGTGAGGGCTAGTTGACCCCTTTTCAGGGCTACTCATTCAACTTGGTGTCTATCTGGTACCCCTCTTTGGTGACTCCAAGAAGTTGTGATGATGCATAGAATTATGAATATAGGAAATTTGGAATTAGAAACAAATTTTTTAATCTTTTATGGTATTAAATTTTGTTAAAGTGTAGAGTGTTATTTGCTCCTGAGATCCAAATTGACTCCTATTGTTCAACTGTTCAATGTAAAATTTGTACCTGTCTCTTCATTCCCAGGCCCCAGTTTCCAACCTTCCCTGGTTTCAGTAAAGTATGGGGAAAAAGGAGTTCCCCTTTGCCCTCAGTACCCAGATAATGGTCAAAACTACAAAAAACCTCTTCTAAACTGCCCTGGGCTCCCTCCCTAACCCAGTCAGCTCTCCCTGACTGTCTTACTCTCTTTCTCTCCTTATTTCTCTCACTGTATCTGTCTCCCACCTAGCCTTTTGTTTTTCACTTCTGTTCTCAAATTTATACTAAATCTTGAGCAGCTTTAAATCCTAAGGGGGTATATGAATTCATTCACTTTAGACTAACCCTCCATCTCTATTGGGGATCCCAATTCTCAATCTCTACAGTAATATGGAAAATGGTCAAACCCTGGTAAACAATGTTAGCAGATAAATTAACCCAGGTTGAGGGTAATCAAGGGTCTTCAAACTCTTTAGTGGCTTAGGGGGAAGTCTACCTCAACTATGTGAAGATCTACTCAATAGAATGGATACAGGTTCCAAAAGTCATGAAGGTGGCCAAAGCAAGTACAGTTTCTTCAGGCATTGAAGGCACCAAGGTCAATCACTGCATGCTGGTTCCTTGCCAATTATCCTGACTTTTGTCTTGCCACTGATCTTTAATACCTTAGAAAGAGAGGGTGAGGATGACAACTTTGAGCAATTGTAGATCATTTAAATTCAGTTTCCTGGAAAGTCAAGTCATTGATCCTCCTCTGTCTCAAAAAATAAAAAACAAAATAAAAAAGGAAGAACATCAATACGAGTTGATTTTTTTGAACCAAAGCATAAAACTATAAAATTTTCCATTTATTCGATTTAAATTTTATCTTATTAAGTTTATTCCAATATTCTCAACAAAACAGCTCTTGTACATAATGGCTAAAACAGAAGGATTTTGCCTCAAAGTATGATAATATATTTTAAACTGTTTATGTGAGTTTTGGAAGCACAAACCTGAGTTTTTATCACCTGCAATAGTACTGGAGTGGGTCTAGACATGAATTTCTGTGTCAGGTCGGGTAGAAGAACAAAACCAAACATGAAAGGTTGGGAAATGAAAATCTACCAACTTTATTTTTGGAAACTCAGACTTTTTATAGCAAGAACCTATCTCAGGAATGATTGGATAAAGGAGACCCAGTTTTACAATTTCCTGGGTAAATTTACAATATTTGTTCTTAGAAATATGCATACTTCTCTATCAAAGACACCTTTTTACAGACACCCCCATAGTCATAGATTACCCTAGGTCAGGGTTCACTGGTGAGGAAACAGATACATACAATGAGCAATAATCTATGCATATCTTTGATGAAGAGAATTACCAAGGGGATGGTCCTCTACAGATTCCCCCTTCTTAGGCATGCTGAAGCTTTAGGAGCTGTGTTAGGACATCTCTGTTTTGTCCCAGTGACAAAAGGTTTTTAATACAAATGGTTATAATACACAATATCAACAATAATGCAAAGATACCAGGAAGCATGCTCACTAACAGGTTCATAAAATGAAAAGAATGAAACCTATTAACAAAGTTAAACAAATTATCAATACCTGAGTCCATTTCCATTCCAGGTGCCAATGCAATATCATTAACAATTTAATGCAATTTATTTATATCCAGTTATAGAATCATTATACCATATTCCATTCAAATAACATTTTATATTATCTCATGGAATAAGTTAGGTATTATAACACAAATAGCAGAAAATCTATAATCACATTGTAATTGTCCCTTGTGTTTATTACAGAGGTTTGTAATGCATTAATCAAATGATAAATATCTTCATTAATCCTCTCCTGAGAATTTTCTGATAATTATAGAATATATTTAGCTTCTATTTTTTTCCTTATTCCAGACTTGTACAGAGTCATTGAAATGACTGCTATAATGGCTGCTATGATACTTAATATTCTAAACACAATGCAACTAACACATCTCTTCTGCCTAATTCTCTTTAATGTTTTTTCTAAGAACTCATCAGCAGGAGACATATACCA
Source organism: Macrotis lagotis (assembly GCF_037893015.1). Lineage (NCBI taxonomy): Eukaryota > Metazoa > Chordata > Mammalia > Peramelemorphia > Peramelidae > Macrotis > Macrotis lagotis. The sequence goes on from NC_133660.1 coordinate 170,049,840, forward strand.
GCCTTTTACCTTGGTGGGTATTATAGCAAATTTTGGTTGTCTTATTATGAAAACATTATCAGCCTCCACTTCCTTATTTATACATGATTGAATCATGCAATTGTAACAATTAGCATTATATCCCCCTTTTTTCTCGGATAATATTGACATCTTTGAAAGATCCTATCATGAAGGCAATATATAATCCTATGCATGCAGTCACAATTTCTTTTCTGCATCATAAGATATTTTGTTCAACATCTTATTCCATTGTATATACCTTATATCATATATAGCTGTCATAGCCTTCCATATCTCTGAATTAGCTAACCCTATTTCTGGGTATATAATTGATTTAATATAGCCTGAAATACCCCATGGAACAACTCTTATGGACAATTCCACACTTGTAGCAAAATAGAATGATCATAAATTCTTCTATCTGGGGTATTACAGGCAACCCAGGGTGGAAAACATTCATATTTGAAATCTCAAGCATGTAAATTTAAACAAGGAGATTCTGTAAGAAATATCTTTCTTCCTTCAATACTTTCTACAAATGGAATTCCTGATATTTCTAAGTTTCTAAATGTTCCCATGTTATAAATATTTGGATGAGTTGAATGATTAGTTTTACTTAATTTAACACATGGTTCAACAGTACGCGTTTTGCAAAAACATATAGGTGTCACAGTATTTAAACTAGAAAAATTATGCCTAAATTTTCTTCTCAGCATCTCTTCTTTGATATTTCCAGTAGGAACTTTTGTTATATCCCAAATAATCTTCAGCTTCCCCAATTAATATAATTTCAGCCATACTCTTTCCCCATTGTAGTGACCCATGAAGGGTTTTGAACATAAGTCCAATATTCAATTCCTTTTACAGTCCCCAAATTGTTCATGTGTCATAAAATTTCCCATAAGTCCATGACGTATTCTCCTCTCATCTTTTCCTTTTCAATTTCTTAAGTGTAAGTTATTCATTTTCTGTATTACTTGATTCATCTGGTCTGCAAGGTCTGATGTTTCTTTCTGGTATCCAGACAGTTTCTCCATCTGTAGACAAAACAGAAGCATACCCTCAACCCCAGGTTAATAATGGAACCAGTCATTTTCATTGTTGATGTCTTAGGATCCTTCCATGTGGCCATGTCCTTCTCTTCATGTTGCATATCCTAAAAAAATCTTTCTGCAGGTGTTAATTATTCAATGTTTATCATTCAATTTTAAAAAATTCATGGTATATAAGGTGAGATTTACTCTCCTTCCTTGTTTCCCCTTTGTCCCTATATATTCCCCTTTCTTTTGCACTTCCATCAATCTCTTAATATCTTTATGTTTTCTTTCTACTAAATCTAGACCAGTAGGGTTATAGGGAATACCTGTAACATGTTGTATATTGTAATATAGGAAGAATTGTTTAAATGCCGTAGAAGTACATCCAGGGCCATTATCTATTTATATGAATTTTGGTATCCCTGCAATAGCAAAGCAATGAAATAAATGATGAACCACACCTTGTGTAGCCTCTGAACTTTGTGCTGTTGCCATTGTATCTACAATAACATGAATGAATTTCATTTTTCCAAAAGATGTATAAGAGTCACATCCATCTGCCACAATTCATTAGGCATCTGGCTTCTAGGATTCTTAGAATAATTTGGAGGGGTAGGTAAATATGGAATGCATAGTTGGCAGGATTTTACTATATTCCTTGCTTGCTCTCTGGTGATTTTAAATTCTTTCCTTAATAAAGAGGCATTCTAGTGAAAAATTTTGTGACACTCTTCTACTAAGCTTATAAGATGTGGAAGGGTTAATTGATCAGCCCTATGATTGCCTTCATATATAGGCCAGGCAATCCAATGTGGAAATGTATATATTCAATTAAAAACAAAAGATTATATTTATCTCTTATAACCTCTTGTAAATCTTTAAAGAGTTGACATAATTCTTCATCAGTACTTTAACAAGTACTGATATAAACTTTAATAATAGTTTAATAAAAGCTGTTTCTATATATCTGACCACATGATAACTATACTTACTATCTGTAAAAATGTTAAAGGTTTGTGGCTGCTCTATTAATATATTAATTGGGCATATAATTCATTCTTTTGTTTTGATTAAAAAATAATTTTTAATTGCATTTATGCTTGGATTTACAGGTCTAGAATAAGGTCCATCACATTGTTTAAAAATTTCAGGAGACCTAGACTGTCAAACTTCAGATATTTTCCCTCATTATCTCTATAGAGCAATCAATCATTAACTCCAGGCTTTGACATCATTACAGTAAAATAGCTTATGCTGAAAAAAACTAGATCATATAACTTTTCAGCATCTTGCTCATCAGTAAATTGCCTAACTATAGGTTACATAACCTTCAATCTCCCAATAATTTTTCAAAGCCTCTCACATTTATTCGGTATTATTGGAAATAATTTCAGTCAAGCTATAACTTCCCAATTTCTTATACAACCTTCTTCTAAGTTTACCATTTTTGCTTCTTTAAAATTAAACATTAAATTCTTAACCTACATGAAACATAATGCTTCCATGCTGATATCTCATTTTCTTATAGTTGACCTTATAACTAAATAGTTGTTACAAATAAATTTCTTTCACATCTGTGTTTTATAAGCTTATTTTCCACTTGTACAAATACACTCTTATTTTCAAAAAGAAAATAAGATTCTGTATGAATTTTATTTTATATTTATATATAATAATTTCAAAAAATCCAATGTAAAACTTTTACCAATGTCAGGGTTGCAGGATACAAATATAATTTCTTCTTAAATAACAGATATTAAATAAGTTACTTTGATCTTACATATAAATGTTCCCTTCAAGAAACACTAGGTGGAAGAGCACAGGTTTTCACAATCTCTCTCTCTCTCTGAGCCAAAAGACCTTGAGAAATACAACCTTGTTGGTAAGTTATTCTACAGTTTTCTTATAACAAATCTTTACAAAAGTGATGGATGATACTTCAATTCATCCATTGTTTGTTACTGTAACACAAATACTAAAATTTCAAAAAATTGTCTGAATCTGTTCTCATACAAAATTTACTAATTATATATAAAACACATTTCAATTTGATGTTTATTCCCTTTATTCCTTAACTCTGTAATACATAAAAATTTTTTGAGACCAGATGTTTCTGAAATCCCGTTTTACGATTACAAGATTTTCTTTGAAGTTCTCTTAATAATCTTATAAATTCCAAACTCATATTCAAAATTACCTTAAATTATTTTCCTTTTCAAAATATAAAAGCTTGCAATTCCTGCTTATCAGTATAAGTGCTATTCTAACTTCTCAATGCTCTAACTTAAAAGAGCTTTCTATCTTCACTGACAAATAGAGATTCTTTTCAACTGGAGATATCAAGGTAGTATGCACTAATTATTTACCTTTACTGTTTATCATTCCTTGCTTACCCCAAATTTCTTTTATTATACATACATATATATATATATATTTATCATGCTAATTAAGACCAGTCTAAAATATAATTTAGGGACACTTTCAATTTCTCTTAGGTCCCTTATAAGTATAAATTTATCAAATCAGTAAATAAAATTCTATTAGTCTAACAGAGCAGAAAAGAGACACTAGAATATAAGAGAAAGTAATAGAACCCCTTCTCCAAAAACAACATAATTCTCAGTAAAATTTCCTTTTTTTGGTGCCAGTCATGAGTTTTGGAAAAAAAAGATCTAATTTTGAAAAGAGAGAATGGAAAGAATATTGGCCAGTCAGAACACAGAGAAAAGTAGGGCTGAGAGACAGCTAAGAGCTTCTCTCTGTTAAGGTCTGAGAAAAGTCCCCAATTACAGAACAGAGGCACTGGACATGATGGAGATGCAATAGCAAAGGTCTATTAAACTAGCTTGAGCTAGGGTTCCATCCTAGGTCAGGGCTAGTATCCTGGAACCCTGAGTAAAGTGAGGAGAGACCTTATATATGGTTTGGTAGGGGAGTTTCAGGCATCTGCCTGCAGATTGTCTTGAGATGGTGCGGCGTGTTCTTATTGGATGCAGGTCCTTGGAGAAGCCCCCCTGCTGCATGGTCTGAGGGCTGACCAGGCAGAATCTTCAGAAGCTGATCTGGCAGAAACTCAGCTAGCTGACCAAGCAGGGACTTAGGGGCAGAATTTAGGCAACATTTCATAGGTTTCGACATTCAGGGTCTTATAGGCATTCAGGCTAAAGTTCATTCGAAATTCAGGGTCTTACATTCCCTCCTCTTCTTGTTCAATCCAGGAGCACTCCTCAAAGGGATGCACAGAACCCTGAGGGAGACTGTTTTAAGTCTGTCTGAGTACCATCAGTTGGATAGTGTTAAACCTGTTCCTAATGAAAGCAAGCACTCGGTTTAATATGCAGGGCCCAAAGGTTAGGAGGAGTTTACCATTATTAAGCTTAACATTAAAACCAATTAGAGCTTTTCCCCAAAAAGACATCAGTAAACATCCCTGATAACCTAGGTGTTTCTCTTCTTAGTAACCTAATACCACTTTTCTTTAACCCAAAGGTGTTACAATAAAGTTTAAATAAAGTTTAAAATCCCAAACCTCTGTGGAAATTCAGGGGCTGAGGGTTCTAAATTTGACAATACAGTAATATTTATAATTTCCTCTTTAACAGATAATAAACTACACTGATCTCACATATCAATATTCCCTTTCATAAACATGAGGTGAAAAACAAAGCCTTTCACAAATATTCTGGGCCAAAAGAACCTTGAGAACTATAACCCATTGGCAAGGTATTCTCTAGTTGTTTGTTTTGTTTTTTTCCCATAACAAAATCTTTACAAATGTGATAGGTGAAACTTCAATTCATTTGTTATTACAAAACAATTTTAAACTCTCAAAAAGCATAATTTAAATTGTTCTTATACAAAGCTTACTAATTGTACACAGCATATTTCAATTGCATGTATGTTCTCTTTATTCCCTACACCTTTAAAATACAAAGAATTCTTAAGACTAATTGTTGCTAAAAAAACAAAATCCCTTCCTATGAGTATAAGATTTTCTTCATGTTTCTCTTAAATTCCGAAAGTTACATTCAAATTAGTTTTAAATCATTTTCTTTCCAAAAGCCTAAAGAGGTTGCAAATTCTTCTTATCTTCATCAGTGCAATTGTAACTTCTCAATGCTCTCACTTATAAGAACTTTCTATCTTCACTGACCAACATTTCTTAATATTAGAACATTCTATGTTTTCCAGATTCTTCCCAAATGCATGCTCCACATTCCAATCAGTGTGAAATATTAACTTCCTCTTGTTTAGTTATTCTAAAGGTAATTCACAAGTCTATCCTGACTCCTATGACTCTGAAGGGGCCATAAAACATCAGAAACCAAACTCAAACATATTCTTTACAAACCTAAAAGAAAATCAGATTAACCTTGTTTCCTTATCTCATTCCCATATGTCAGTCATTCCTGACCTGCAGAAGGGTTCCCTTATCTCATTTTCAAATGTCAGTCCTTCCAGTACTGACCTCCCAAAGGGTTGGGGAATGTCTTCCACCACAACCCTGCTGGCGACCGTAGCAGTGCGTCTACCTAGGTCCTTTGCCAGCTTAGTCCAAATACAGAGCTGTGGACTTGGTTACTTAAGATACCCCTCCAAGTACATCTTGTGGCCTCTTCTGGGGATCCCAAACTAGCCCCCAAATGTTAAGGTCCGAGAAAAGTCCCCAATTACAGAACAGAGGCACTCGACACAATGGAGATGCAATAGCGAGGGTTTATTAAACAAGCTCGAGCTAGGGTTGCATCCCAGGTCAGGGCTAGGATCCTGGAACCCTGAGTAAAGTGAGGAGAGACCTTATATATGGTTTAGTAGAGGAGTTTCAGGCATCTGCCTGCAGATTGTCTTGAGATGGTGCGGCAGGTCCTCGGAGAAGCCCCCCTGCTGCATGGTCCGAGGGCTGACCAGGCAGATCTTCACAAGATGATGTGGCAGAAACTCAGCTAGCTGACCAAGAAGAGACTTAGGGGCAGAATTTAGGCAACATTTCATAGGTTTTGACATTCAGGGTCTTACAGGCATTCAGGCTAAAGTTCACAGGGTCCGAAACTCAGGGTCTTACACCTCTGTATGATAAAGCAAATACATATAGACACATAAATGGAGTCAAGCATCTAGAACCAGAGAGGACCCCAAAATCTGGGGAAACCCCACTCTTCTCTCACACTAGAAGGTCCCTTGAAACATTACAGAAAGACAAAAAACAATATAACACCACCAAAGGTGACTTGTACCAGAGAGTCAATGGGATGCCAGGCTCCACCCCCTCAGGCTGGCACAGAGGCTGCTGCTCCTGGGCTTCTGGAGGTGGCAGCTCCCCAACCAACTCAACCTCTTCCTAACTCTAATAACCTACCTTCTAAAGATAAGGGGTATATGAATATTGCTCAAATAGCAGCTTGAAAAGCGTAGAGAAGATTGCATTGGACATCAGAAAGTTAGTGTTCTCTTTTCCCATACTTGAGAGACCTGGTCCAAAGATTCCAGGGACTGTTTTGAGAGAATATAATAATAATTTAAATTTTTTTTAATTTTTTTAAATTTAAATAATTTAAATTTAAATTTTAAGAATTAAAATCAGCAATAAAGGATAGCCCATATGTTTTCACTATGATATAAATATTAAGTAGACAAATATTAGCCCCAGAAGATTGGACCATGACAGCAAAAACTACTCTTCTTACACCAGGAGATTAACATGGCAAACTAAATTTTTTGATATGCCCCATCTTCCCTGCCACCTTGGCCTCCACACCCCTCCTTCCACCCTGAGGAAGGCACGGGTCTGGAGGTGGTGCTGGAGGAAAAAGCCACCACTCTTTTTTACTCTTATCTTCCTGCTGAATAATTTGAACATCTACATCAACTTTTAGTATACTCTGAGCCAAAGAAACATCTCTAGGTGGAGTCAGGCAGATTTTTAAAATATTCCCCAATGGAAAAACTCCTATAGGAAATGCTTCCTGACCTTTCTATTTAAAATGTTCACTCATCTGTTTCCCCAGAGTTTCCCATATTTCAAAATTTAATACTCCTTCTTCTGGAAACCAAGGACAACATTTTTGTACACATTCACTAAATTCTTCCAGTTGTTTTATTGTTATTAGCAAGCCTCTTTCTTTAACTGTCTGCTTTAGCACTTTCAAATAATATCCTCTATCCTTAGACTGTCCCTGTCCCATTTTAATGCTCTTTGTTTTAGATCTGATGAAAATATTATTTAACTTAATTGCCTGCTGTCCCTTTAGGAGAGCTCTTTTGACCCACAGGTGTCCAGACTTTATCTTTCCTTTCAAGATTTATTCCCCTCCACGTCTGGCTGCTCCATCCGTCCATCTGTCCATCTGTCCATCTGTCAGTCTGTCCATCCATCAGTCCCTGGTCAGGCACCAGCTATCACCCACAATAGCTCTGGTGTGGGTCTGGACATGAATTTCTGGATTAAGGTCGGATAGACAAACATATCCAAACACAAAAGGTTGTGAAGTGAAAATCTACCAACTTTATTTTTGGAAACTCAGACTTTTATAGCAAAAACTTATTTCAGGAATTACCAGTTAAAGGAGACCCAGTTTTACAATTTCCTGGGTAAATTTACAATATTTGTTCTTAGAAATATGCATACTTCTCTATCAAAGAAACCTTTTACAAACACCCCCTAGTCACAGATTATCCTAGGTCAGGGTTCACTGATGAGGAAATGGATCCATACAATGAGCAATAATTCATATATATCTCTGATGAAGAAGATCACAAAAGATATGTGAATATCACTCCCTGGGGCTGGCCCTCTATAAGTTTTAGAGGAAAATCAGGTACAGAAGAAAATGATCTCAACTTGATTAAGATGTACGACTAGAAAGAAATGACTGACGAATCTGAAATGTCTGATTAGAGCCGGGAGCATTTGAAAACATGTAGATTTACATGGAAAGAATTACATAAACTGATGCTGAATAAGGGGAGCAGAACCAAGAGAATATTCACAACAACATTGTGAGTTAATTAACTCTGATGGAGGCAGTTCTTCTCAGCAGTTCAGAGATCAAGGACTACACTGGGAGACCACATCGAGGGGGGGAGGAACAAAAACAAAAAAAGGAAAACACAGAATCTGAATGTCTATTATGTTCACTTTTTAAAAATTTCTCATGTTGTTCCTTCCTAACTCAAGATTTTCTTTCAATTTTTGTGCTTCCTTTGCCAAGTTGTTAACTTTTTAAAAATAATTCTCCAGCATATCTCTAATTTATTTTTCAAATTTTTCTTCTACCTCTCTGACTTAATTTTTCAAATTCTCTTTGAGATCTTCCAAGAGGACTTTTTGAGCTTCAAATTCATATTTCTGAGGTTTTACATATAAGTATTTTGTTAATCTCCTCTTGTGAGTTTGAATATTGATCTTAACTTCATCATAGTAGTTTTCTATGTGCTGGGCTTTTTTGTTTGCTTGTTTGTTTTGCTTTATTTTGATTGAGCTCTGGTTTGGGGGCACAGGTGTCACAGACCCAACCTTCTTGTGCTGGGAATAAAGGTTCTGTTCACACTGGCCTTCTACCCTGGGTAGAAGGTGCTGATGGCTTGCTCCCTGAACTGTGTGGTTGACCCTAGTCCTTTCTCTGGGTCCCAGGGCTTGTAAGGCCCCCTCTCAGCTGAGACTGGAAGTCTCACAGCAGGTCTTCTCCCACCCCACCCCCCAGCCTGCTAAACCAGACTAAGGAGCCTAGGTTGCTGATTTTTGCCATGGCCAGGAGCTCTACACTGGCTTCCCTGCACCTTCCTGTGCTAGGCTGTTCTCCCACTCCACATGAGTGAGACAGACCTTTCCTGAAGTCCTTCCAATATATCTTAAACTGAAAATTTTTCCATCCTGTCTTTTTTTTTTTGGTTTTGTTTCTCCATAATCCATTTAGAGTAGTGGTATCCAATATTTTAGCTATTCAAGGCCATATCATCCCCCCCCCCCCATAAAAACCCTAAAGGGTTGCATACAGAATTCAATATATATACATTCATGAATACAATACAACCCACAGCACCAAGAACATAGCAACAAATGGGTTGCAGATTCCCTTGAATGGCCCCTGAGGGTCATAGATTAGATATACCTTATTTAGAAACTTGATTTAAGGTATCTGAGGGAAAATGGGAAGAACTCAGAAAACTTCTTGGCTTCTCTGCCTTCTTAGCTCTGCTCAATCAGAAGTCTTCTAACAAAGAATAGGAAACCCCTTATTGAAAATGATGTAGTAGGTCTCATGAAGATGGTTGTTAAGATTTCTTCCAAGAAGGAGATTAGATGCTCCTTTGAATATTTCAGACCCGGTCTCATCTATGTATGGACAATATCTCCAGGGTTTAGATAGGCAGAGTTTGGGAAATATCCAACTGTGATGAGCTCCAACAGCTGGACTGATTCAAAGAGGCAAAAAGAGAATAAAAAGAAGGTGGTATTCATAATCAACAGACTGAGGTTCTCTATCCCCTACCATTTGCATCAATCAGGTTGCATGGTTCTTATAGCTCTAGATTTATCTATAGAAAGATTCTATTTATATAAATCACTACCAATATCTATTATTTATATCTCTCTATATAATATTCTGCTTTTTGCTCTTCAAAGTTGGTTTTGATGTTCAGAGTACCAAGTCTTTCAAAGGTGATCATTATTACATAATTGCTCTTTGCATAAGGATCTACCAGTTCTTCTCACTTAAAATTAAATCAATTCATATCTGTCTTGCCATGCTCTGCTTTCTCATTTCTTGTAGAACAATACTTATTTCCCAAATCTTTGCCACCACAAAAAGAGCAGGTGTAATTTTTACATATATGCCATTTCTTTTTTTTCTTTTATCTCTGTGGAGTATAGACCTAATAATGGTATGGCTATGTCAAATGGTATTCATAGTTTTATAGCTCTTGGAGCATAGTTTTAATGTGTGCTTCAGAATGGTTGGACTAGTTTACAATTCCATCAAGAGTTTATTAGTAGGGGCAGCTAGGTGGAACAGTGGATAGAGCACAGGCCTTGGAGTCAGGAGTACCTGGGTTCAAATCCAAACTCAGACACTTAATAATTACCTAGCCGTGTAGCCTTGGGCAAGCCACTTAACCCCATTGCCTTGAAAAATCTGAAACAGAAAAAACAAACAAAAAAAGAGTTTATTAATCAACCTATTTTTCCTCTTTACTTTCAGAATTTGTCATTTCTGATAGGTGTGAAGTGATTCCTCAGAATTATTTTCCTTTTGAATTTGTTTAATTAGTAATGATTTCAAGCATTTTTTATAAGACTATAGATAGCTTTTGATAACTTCTTCTGAAACTGATGTACATACACTTTGGTCATTTATCAATAGGAGAATAACTCACTTATAAAAGAAGCTTGCCTCTGTTCTATACTAAATATAAATAAGAAATCAGGTCTTTATTAGAGAAACTATTCTGTAATAATGTTTGATATTACTTTATTGTCTATAATAACTTCTGGTAAATTGTAGTTCCTCTGATTACCTCTTTTAATTAGACCTATTTTACTATTTCTTTGTCTGAAATCAATGTATTTCTTTCTACCTCAGCTAAAGCATATCGGATTTTATTCCATCCCCTTATTGTAATTCTATGCCTGTCTTTCTGCTTTATAATTCATTCTACTATCTACTCAGTTTTATGGCTGACCTTATCCCATTTACATTTAAGAATACTTCTTATTGTATTTCTTTCTATCCTATTTTCTTTGTTTATCCTTTTCTCTTCTCATCCTGCCTCTCCTCAAATGTCTGCTTTGCTGCTGACTTCAATGTGTCCTCCATTTTTTCATCTTTCCCCCCATATTTCATTCCCTTCCCCTCTCATTTCACCTATATACATATATATATACATATATATATATATATATATATCTACTGTACTCATTTGAGTATGTATTGTTATCAGTGACTCCTAATTATATATACTTAGTCCAGTGATTATATATACTTAGTCCTGTGATTAAAATAGCTTTTTATTAACTTCATTTGCTTGCAAAGGCTTTCTTTCCTAGCAAGAAAAGGTAGTGAATTACACCAATGTTCAATCTCATATGCAGTTTGAAAGGTTTGTTCCTCCCCTTTTTGCCAATAATTGATCGGGATCCCAATTTGATGGATACATTCACCCCTATATGTTTTCCCAGCCCTACTCATTATACTAATGAGCACAGGTGAGTATAATAGTATGTATGAACTGCATTGAGCAGGCAGAAAAGACAAGGACAAAGACCCTAGGTCAGCCCCTTGTTAGTTATAATTAGTTTTTTTACCTCCCTGTGGGTAAGGAGCTTTAATGAGTAGACCTCACTCAGATCAGTGAGTGGTCAGGATCATTTCTTTTGTCTTGCACTCACATACCTACAAGTAGGCTCCAACAGTCACAGGCAGGTACCAGTCTTTGCAATGTAAGCTAACAATCCCTCCTTACATTTTATGGAAGCCAAACACCCCACATTTCTTACATGTGTATATGGATATGCCTGCATTTATAAACACACATTCTCCCCTCATTGAATTAATCCCATGACAGTAAAACTCAAGCATGACCAACAAGGCTCTCCCCGACCCTGCAATTTGTCTCTGTATAAAAGCTCTTCTTTGTAAAGCTCTTATCTGGGAAAAAAGAAGTGTCCTCATTCTTCCTCTAATTTCCCCCTTATCTCAGTTTATCCCCTCTTTCTTATCCTTTTAGGTTTTGGAGATCATTTCAACAGAATTGACTCATTTTCATACACTTTATTTGTATAGTTTCCTAATTACTTTGATAATAATAAAGTTCTGAGGAGTTACATGTATCATCTTCCCATATGTGTATATAAATAGTTTACCTTTATTGAATCTATAATGTTTACTCTCTCATTTGTACCTTTTTATGCTTTTCTTGAATGTTATGTCTCAGTGTCAATTTTTTTTTATTGCACTCTGGTCTTCTCATTAGGAATGTTTTAAAGTCTTCTATTTTAAAATATACCTATTTTTCCCCTGAAGAATTATATTCAGTTTTGCTGGATAGGTGATTCTTGATTTCAATTCTAGCTCTTTTGTTTTTCAGAATATCATATTCCAAGCCTTCTGTTCCTTTAATGTGTAAGATACTAAATCTTTTGTTATTATTACTGCTTCAGTGATCTTTGAATTATTACTTTCTGCATGTTTGAAATATTTTCTCCTTGACCTTGAAGTTCTAGAATTTTTCTACAATGTTCATGGGAATTTTCATTGCAAGATCTTTTTCAGGAAGTAATCATTGTATTCTTTCAGTATTTATTTTAACCTCTGGAGCTAACATATTATGTCAATGCTTTTTTCTGGATAATTTCTTGAAAATTGATTTATTCTTGAAATCTGATATCTAGACTCCTTTATGATCACAGCTGTCATATAGTTACATAATTCTTAAATTATTTCTCATCAATCTTTATCAAGTTCAACTTTTGTTTTTGAGGAAATATTTCATTTTTCCTTCTATTCTTAAAAAAGAATTACCTATTCTTAATTTCTCACAGAACATTAGTTTCCACTTTCTCCAAAGAAATTTTATAGCACTTTTTCCAATTTGCTAATTCTGGTTTTTTTTTTGTATCATTTTACCATTTGGCCAAATCTTTTTTAAAGAAATTTTCATTCATATTTTTGTACCTCTTTTACTATCCTTTTACTTCCCTTTTCACAATTTCTTCCAACACTATCATTTCTTTTCCTATTTTTTTCCCTCTATCACTTTCTTCTCCTTCTTCACTTCTTTGAGAATTTTGTTGGGTTGGATCCAACTTTTTTGAGGCATTGTTTATAGTTTTTGCACATTGTTATTTACCTGTGAAGTTTATATCTTTTTTTGTAGTTTTTGCAAGGCAATGGGCTTAAGTGGCTTGCCCAAGGCCACACAGCTAGGTAATTATTAATGTCTGAAGCCGGATTTGAACTCAGGTACTTGTGACTCCAGGACCAGGGCTCTATCCATTATCCACTGTGCCACATAGCTGCCCCTGAAGTTTATATCTTAATCTTCTTTGCTACCTAGAACTTTTTCAAGTCATTTCTAAATTTTGAACTTTATGTTAAAGTTGGGCTCCACATACTTGATATTGGGAGGATTTGTCTCAACTTTTAGGTCTTTATGTGATGCTATTTTTCAAAGATAGGGGACCTGTGTGTTTTAGGTTGTTTCTAAAGTAGTATGTACTGTGGGGGTCCAGCCTCCACGGGGTCCTTGGAACCTGACAAGAAGGATAGAGTCAGCAAAAGGAGTTGAGTCAACAAAGGGGTTAAAGGCAGAAGCAGGTTGACTGACTGCTGCTCAGATTTATTTTTATAGTCTTAGAATCATGTATGCATCAAGCAAGCAAGCTAAGATCATTTCCTTGGTTACAAAAGTGTAAAATTTTCATTATCAATCATATAGTTCATATGGTTACAAGTTGGATCATGTAGTGGTTACAGGTTTGATCATGTAGTTAATTTTTATCCCTGCTCAGGCCATGATGACCTCAACCTGTCTGCTACCTAGTTTGTTGCTGCATTGTAAAATTATTAATTCATTTAAAGTTATTAATTAAGCAATTCACTTAATGGAAAGTTTTTTACATTTTTCTGTGTAAGTAATGTTCTTCGATACACTCCCTTAACAATCTATAGTGAGGGTCATTATGCTTGTCCACCCATCCACTAATTCTTTTTTTTTTTAGTTTTTGCAAGGCAATGAGGTTAAGTGGCTTGCCCAAGGCCACACAGCTAGGTAATTATTAAGTGTCTGAGTCCAGATTTGAACTCATGTACTCCTGACTCCATGGCCAGTGCTCTATCCACTGCGCCACCTAGCTGCCCCCAGTTAACTCTTACAATAACCAATTTTTCCTTTCAGACCTTGTTGGTAGAAACCATGGTTTCTGCAACTTTTTTATTCTTTCCCAAGAAACTAAGGCTATTAGAGTTCACATACTGGTCACCTATACTAACTATTATTTCACCATCTTTTTTGTATATTATTGTGTATGGTAAGGGTGGCAAAACAGTTAATTTCCCACGAATTCTACCTAACCCATCTTGTATCTGTTTTCCCTGTATATATTCTGACATCTCCTTGGAATTCCCAGTGTTGGATTTTCCAGAGATTTCATAATGTTGAAGCCTTTTGTATGCCTCAGAGGGAGGCAGTCCTGTTAAATTTGGACAGAGTTTACAATCTGTTTTATTCAGGAAATTTCTCTGGAATCCTTCCTTAATAGTCATTCCACTATTAGGATGAGTAAATATTGCAATCAATAATAAACCTATAAATATTGGTATGCATGGAATACATATATATATATATATATATATATATATATATATATATATATATGTATGTATTGAAGAAGGAAATGTTGTTCCATCAGGTGGTGAGACCACCTTGAGTCTTCTTGCACAACTGTGCTAAGCAGCTTAGAGACCCTGGCTCCCAACAGTGAACCAGGGAGACATTTGCTCACTGCTCTCCTGTCTGCACTCTGGTATTTACATAGAAAGATTCGTGTTTTCATCAGCCATAACCACTGGCACTCGTTTTGTCCCTGGAACTGTAACCAGGTTCCCATTCTCCTCAAGTCTCATGTGCTAATTCGTGTTCCTCTTTACCTTCGAAATATAACTAGAGTCCTTGTCTGCTTGTGATCAGCCAGTTTCTCCACTCTTCCCTGGAACTGTGAGCCAGAATTATGCATGGAATATAGAGTAGTCAACCAGTACCACTTGTACCAAGTTCCAGAAAAGGATCTTCTAATCTCTTTCTGATCAGTTTTTCAATATTTTTACCATCTCTTTTCTGAGATCTCTGGAAGTTGCTGCTCCTACTGCTGCTTTGGGGGCTACCTCCAGAGCCTACTTCTGATGATCTTGGTGGGTCAGGTCCCCATGTCACAGATCTCTTTTGACAACCTCCTATATTGTCTTAGGTTCAAAAAATATCTCATTCTGATATGCTATTGTCTATGTTGCTCCAAAATTTGAACTGGGGAAAATTTTAAAGTTGTTTGAAGCATAATTTGGGGAAAATTCAGGTAGGATGCTGCCTAAAAGATATTTTAATTTTTAAAAATGTACATTCCACTACCAATGCTGTACTTTTTACAAAGGGAGTGCTGAAGTGAAATTACCTTAGGTTAAAGATCAGGTTTATATTGCAAGTCTCAGGAACAATTTAGGTTTTGCTATAATCATTCAAATGAATTTTAATTTATCAGAGGTTGCTTTATAACTAATTTCAAATTGCTAAGATACTGTGGTAGAAATACTGTTAAGAGATCCAATACAAGTTCTCTAAACAGGATGTTTTATATATATAGCTAAGTGATCTAGTGGATGGCATTACTTACTGAGCATAGAATTAGGAATAGTCTGGGATAGTCTCTATATTTTCTTAGAACAGTAGGAAAATTTGATGAATTTCTTTTTTTTCTTCTAAGAAAGACAATGTGGCATTGTAAATAGAGAGAGCTGGGATAGAAGTGAAGTCACTTCTCTGACACATATTGGCTGTGTTTGTTGTCTTGAGTAAGGTAAAGTCTCTCAGTAGCCATGAAGACCTTAAATTTCAAGGTCATCTTCATTGGTAAAGAAAATTCCTCAACCAAGAGTTCATGATTCTAATCTATTTATAGGTACAGTACTATTTAATAATATTTATTAGGTGCCAGGCTCTGTAATATTCAAAAAAAAGTGAAAAACACTTCCTGGCATTAAGAGGTTCACTTATTAATGGGGAAGATATAAATAAATAGATAAGATAGATAGATATAGATATAGGTATAGATGTATGTGTGTATATATACATCATATACATATATATGATGAAATGGGGGACAGCAGGCGGGGATTTGGATTTGCAGGAGGTTGAATTTAAGCTGAATAGTAAAGGAACTCAGAAAAATTACTAATATAAATAAAGCTGAAAAGACTGTAAATAGAAGGTGTCAGGTTGTAAATGTCTTTAAATACCCAAAAGATGGCTTTATACTTGATCTTTGAAATTTTCAAGAGTAGCTAGTAATTTTGAGTTTTCTTTTAGAGTAGATGGGTATCATGGTCAGGCCTGTATATTAGGAAAATCACTTTGACAGCTGAGAAGAAAATGGATCAGAATGGCAAAAGATTTGTGATAGGGAGACCAACCAAAAAAATTTTGTAAGACTTCATATGTGGGTATATAGGAGCTTACACTGTATAATTGGCTGTGTGAGTAGAGAGAAAAGCATAAGTGTGTGTGTGTGTGTGTGTGTGTGTGTGTGTGTGTGTGTGTGTGTGTGTATGAAGTGTTGTGAAATGTTATGAAAATAGAAAGAATAGTTTGGAGAAAATTTGTCTGTGTGAAGTGTGAGAAAAGAATAATGAATGCCACAGAAGTTTCAAGTCTGGGTGATTGGGGAAATAGTAGTACATTCTTAATAGAAATAAAGAAATTGGAATAAGAAGAATGTTGGAAAATAAAGTTTGTAACTTTTATTTACAAATTTTGAGTTTGAGTTACATCATAAGACACAATCAGGTGAAGATGTCTAAAATGCAGGGTTGTATAAATGCCCATATGAACATACATACATGATATGCAGCTAAGCTTCTTTCTTCTTCTTCTTCTTCTTCTTCTTCTTCTTCTTCTTCTTCTTCTTCTTCTTCTTCTTCTTCTTCTTCTTCTCTCTCTCTCTCTCTCTCTCTCTCTCTCTCTCTCTCTCTCTGTCTGTGCATGGATACATTTGTGTGCATGTTTAAGGATCACTTTTAGAATATTCCCAGATTTCTGGACATGAAGGTCTTTCTCTGTAATCCCTACCCTGTGAGTGGCTTTAGCCTCCCTTGACTAGTTGCAAAATCAGAACAGGTTACAGCTTTTAAAAAAACTCTCAGAATTGTATAGTCTCCTTCCTGCTAAGTCCAGAAAAGTATAGTTCACTGATGAGTGCTCTAAACTTAATGAGGAAGAGGATTACCACACTCTTTCTTTTACTCTAGCTTTAAGATAGTCTGAGTTTTTGTTTGTGTTCTGTCTCACTTGTCTTTCCAAGTTTTATGCACCAGCAGTATTTCTCACCAAAGTATAAGGTCAAAAGGAGGCCACCTGGAGCCAGGATTGCAGATGGGAAGTTGCAGGCACTCATTTCTGTAGAGATTCCTAAAAAAGCAGGGAGCACAAGATTCAAGAGGATGGGGTTTGGACTTGGAATTAGATTTGTGTTCTTTAGGAATTGAACTAACTGTTTTTGATGTTTGTTATTATACTTAAAAGTAAATATTCCTTTGCAAAGATTAATTCAAATATTGGGGGAAATCAAAACTGGTGTACAGGAGATTCCCATTCTACAATTCAGGAAATACCATCTGTGGGGCAGGGGTTCTAGGATATACTAAGCCTAGATAGACTCCCTTCTAGCTTAAAGATATTGGAGAACCCTGGAGGAGGGGTAAAATGTGAAATATTTTGTCTTCAGTCAGTGGTTACCATTTCAAATTGAAATATATATTTATATATCTATAACTACATATGTTTATTCATATATATATTCATATATGTGTACATATGTATGACAACACAGAGAGGACAATTAAGTGTACTTCAGTTGAGGTGATCACTAGAACAGATACCAAAAAGTGAGAAAAAAGAGAGTCAGGGTTTCAATTTTGGGAGAAATTAATTGTTACTAGGACTTACATAACTGACAAACTAGATCAAAAGATGGATCCTGAAAAGGAAGGGTCAAGCAGACAGAAAGAGAACTTGAAGAGAACAATAGCATGAAATCAAATAGAAATAAATGATATTCTTAAGTATTGCAAAGAAGTCGAGAAGGATAAGAATTAAAAAGAAAAGATTAAAAAGAAATTTGGTGGGGTGGCTAAGTGGCAGTAGATAGAGCACCGGCCATGGAGTCAAGAGTACCTGAGTTCAAATCCAGCCTCAGACACTTAATAATTACTTACCTATGTGGCCTTGGGCAAGCCACTTAACCCCATTTGCCTTGCAAAATCCTAAAAAAAAAAAAAAAGAAATTTAGCATTTAAGAGATCATCAGTAATTTGCAGTGACCAGTTAAAGCTGAATGATGAGGTGAAACAAAATTGTCATATCAAAGGGAAAAGATTTTATTTAAAAATTTAACTGAGGGGCAGCTAGGTGGTACAGTGGATAGATGACTGGTCTTGGAGTCAGGAATACCTGAGTTCAAATCCGGCCTCAGTCACTTAATAATTACCTAGCTTTGTGGCCTTGGGAAAGCCACTTAAACCCATTGCCTTGTCCCTCCCCCCCCAAAAGTAACTGAGAGTGGGGAGGAGAAATATAGGACAAAAGACGGGAGGGATGATAGAATAAAGTGAAATTTTTTAAAATGAACAAGAAACAAATGATATATTTGGAAGAATAAAGAGTATTGCCTTGCTGGGATAAGGAAAGATTGAAGATTATAAAGAGAGTAAATAGATTTTAAAAATCTACCAGAGAAGGCAGGAAGGTATGAAGTCAAGTGGGATGATTTAACTTGGCAGAGATTTATCAATAAGAGATGGAGTAAAGAAGTAGATACTAGGGGGAAATGCCTGAGCAATATGAAATAGGGAAGAGAGGAAAAAGAGGGGGGATCTCATTGAAAAACCTTATTTTTTTTTCAGTAAATTATTAGGTAAAATCCTTTACTGAGAAATTGGAAGTAGTAGTTTGGGATTTGGGAAGGAGATTGAAAAGGTTTACAATATTTTGTGTTGGTTGGAGGAAGAGATATAAAAGGATTACTTTACTGTGCTATGGTTCCAGCATGGATTTATAACATAGATTTGTAGTGGATCTAGTCAGCATATATACATTATTTTCTTTGATTTCATTCAATGGTCTATGACTAAAGGAGGGAAAGCACTGTATAGTCAGAATAACGTAAGGTTGAGATTTTGGCAAGACATGATTAGAGGTAGGTTAGGGGGACAACACCATGATAAAAGAGAATAGTATAGAATTAGGATGATTCACCAAAAGGTTGAAATAGGTATGGAAGTGAGTATAGCTTGTATGGGATACTGGTTTAGGAAAGAACTGAATGATAGTAGCATTAGAGGTCACAATGAAGATGTAGAACTAAATTGGGAGTTGTAAGGCAGAAAATAAAAGGTGACAAAGATAATATATAACATTATGGAATTTTGAAATTGAACAATTAAAATTGTAGAAATAGAGAAGAGGAGAAAATAGTCAATTCAGAAAATCAGTATTGGTCATCAAAGTCAAAACTATTCAGATACAACTACTTATAATTGTTAACAGTTCTGTATAATTGCATATATAATCTATAACAATCTATATAGCTGTATGATTGAATAACAATCATCAATTATATAAAAATGATTTTCATTTATCTAATGATTTAAAATTTCTAAAGCTCTTTCTTAAGTAACACTGAAAAAAAGAATTGTAAAATTGACTACCCACACACACTTCTTTTATAGATAAGGAAATGATAACTCAGACTCAGACTAGTCACACAACTAGTGAGGCTAAAAGGCACAATTCAAATCTACATCTTTCCTGATTCCAGGTCCAATGTCCTTTTCTCTGAATCACATCAATTTTATAAACCTCTTTACATATATTCTCTATATATAATCTCCACAACAATCCTATGAAGGATGTACTGTAGGAGTTATGTGTCTTATTTTTTAGATGAGGAAATTAAGGTTTAAAGAAAATACAAGAAATATGAAATGTTTCATATAAACACATGGGCAAAACAAATTTGTCTTCAAATCACCAGACTCTCCCCCACTTTACCCTCTCCCTCCTGACTTGATGTACCCATTCCAAAGCCAGCAATATCTCCTTGCATAACAGAAGAAAGTAGTTTAAAAGTCAATCTAAGGGTTGACTGGATCATTGAATAATCAATCAGATTTGTCCTTAAGGCAATCTAAATGCTACTGATAGCAAAGTTATTATTTCACTAATTCTGGGTAAATGGAATCAATTTAATTTTATAATTGGTCTCTAAAATACAAAATGTGTATAGATATATATGTAAATAGAGATGGATAGATAGATAGATAGATAGATAGATAGATAGATAGATAGACAGACAGACAGGCAGACAGAGAGAGAGAGAGAGAGAGAGAGAGAGAGAGAGAGAGACAGATAGATAGATAAGTAATAGGTAATAGATGGGTAGGTACATAGATAGACATTGGAAATTGATGAATATGTTTATAATACAATAGTATTATCAGAATATTACTGCATGCAATGTTATTAATTATTTACTCTGCTCACCATAAACTTCTGTGGATTTGGAGAATGACATTCTCTGAATGATAAGCAAAGTATATATTTTCTATTTCTTTTAGTACTTTCCATCTTTTATGTAGATGATTAGCCAAAGTACTTCTGCCCATAGTTAGGATTTAATCTCAAAGTGGAAACATAGTCTCAGAAATGTGTATCTTATCAATATTGCTTTTTTCAAATAGTAATCAATCAATAAGAATTTATTAAGGACATGTATGATGAAATTTATTCATTAAATCCAATAGACCTTATGTGGACTCTTTTTTGTATCCTTGGAATATAGTAGGCTCTTAATAATTACTTATTTATTTAATATGAGATACTATAAAAATATTTGAAATGTAACTAATTTTACTAGTTATCATTGTACCATTTTAAATTCTCCTTTAAAATCATAATTAACTTGAGTCAAAAAATAATTAGTAATGTCAATGATTGATTGTATCCCTCGATGATAGAAATAAATGTATAACCACAGTCATTAATGTTCTATAAATACTCAAAAAATGCTTTATAATCTAAATTTAAGAAAAATATCATATGCAAATTAATACACCAGAGTGTCTGCTCTATTTTGTAAAAATTCAAGTGCTGTGGAATCTATGAAAGCAATGTAAGACATGACTCATAAGGAGATTGCAGAATTACTAATATTCTCTCCACTATAGGTTGCTAAAATTACATTTTCCTAATAATGCTCAGATATCTCCAATTAACCCCCTCTGAATTTAAAGTTTGATAAAGCTGGGTAACTCAGTAAATAAAGCAATGAGTCTGGAGTCAGGAAGATGACTTTAAATCTGACTTTAGACACTTGACTGTATGTCTGTGAATGAGTCACAATCTCTGCTTGCCTTAATCCTCTGGAGAAGGAAATGGCAAACTACTCCAGTATCTTTACCAAGAAAACACCATAGAAATTATGGTCCATGAGGTTAGAAAGTTATACATGACTAAATGACTGAATGGCAACAAAGATCTAAATTTGCAATTCCAGTACATATTTACACGTTTGGCCTTTTCTTTGGTGCAAGGACCTTATTGTCCTTACACTCAAATTTATACCACAAAAATAATTTTACAGATATCACTCTCACATTAAAAAATAAAAGGTCCTTTTCTTGCTAATAGTTGAGAAAACACAGCCCACACACTGTTCAGAGAAGATTCCACTGTCCAGCATGAGATGAAATAAGAAAAGAATAGCCTTTTGGCTCAACTTTGGGATGGAGAGATTTTGCAGTCTCTGAAAGAAATAGATTTTCCAGGTTCCAGTTTTCTTGGCAGTTAAAATGAGAGATGGCAAATGTCAAATGAAAATATATTCAAAAAGTAAGATGGAAATAATCTATTTGGTGTCAGAGAGCAGCTTGTTCCATGTACTTAAACTATCTTTCACTAACTAAATGTTCAGAGGCACATAACTCTCTGGTGTCATGATGACATCTTTGTTACAAATCATTTAAAAGTTTTTCATACCTCCTAAATGTCTTCGTGACATTCATGAACTGAGCATATGATTTTCTTCAGCTTTCCTCACACAAGTCAAATTCAGTAAAGTAAAAATGGTTCTTAGCCTAATACAGCTACCAACAAAAGAGATCATTGAGGACCGTATTTGGAATGGAGAGGAAAAAGGATCAACTCTACATGAGGCAGAACTTGGACTAAAAGGAGTCCAAGTAGAAAGAGTAAAGGCAGCATGGAGGCTTGCATGCTCTGAGTGAAGTTGATGCAATTGAGTATAGGCAGTAGTTAGACTATTTTCCCAAACTCTTCCATTTGTCATAATTACTACTACTCAAAATATTTTTAAAAATCTATTTTTCATTGTTCAAAGAATTAATAGTTTAGAGATTCAAAAGCTATTTGAGAAGAAACTGTATTTTATAAATTAAAAAAACCTCCATCTGTTAATATTACTAGGATCATGACACCGTCAGGAGATTAAAAGGGCAGCAAATGTATTTGTATTGATAAGTCACCACTGACAAACAGGTACTTAATCACTGCTCCTCAAATGGTGCATCATGACACTGGTGAGTCATGAACCACCCTGGCTGTGTTTTGATTATTTAAGGTTTAGTCATACCCTTTTACCAATTCTTAATGGAGGTGACGGGTAGCATATTTATCAGTATGGAAGCTGGAGAAAAACTATGTGCATACATATATATATATATGAAATCATACGTAAAAATACTTTTAGCTGTGTGGCTAGAAATACATAACCAGATTCCTTTTTTTACATTTATTTATTTATTTTCATCCACATGAACTTGTATATTTTTAAGTTACCAAATTTCCTCCCACCTTCCCTTCTTACTTCCCTCCTGTCAGTGGAAAACAGTCAGGTCAGCATTATACATACATATTTTGATAAACATGTTTACCGATTAGTTATTTTTGGCATGAGGAATTAATATTAAAGGAAAGAGATAGATAAGAGACAATATTTATAAAATTTTCATCAGATTCTGGAGAGTTGTTTGTGTGTGTGTGTGTGTGTTTTGTTTGTCTTCCTCTGGATGGGGATAATATTGTCCATAGCCATTCTAATACAGTTGTCCTAGCTCTCTGAACTGCTGAGAGGAGCTGCTTCCATCAAGGTTACACAACTCACAACTTTCTTGTTAATGTGTGTACATTGTTCTCTTGGTTCTACTCCCTTCTATGAGTATCAGATCCCATAAGTCATCCCCTGCTTCTCTAGAATCCTACTATTTATGGTTTCTTATAGAACAACTGTACTCCATTGTATTCATGTACTATAACTTGTACAGTCATTCCCCAAAATTTCCAATTTCTTGTCACTTAAAAAAGAGCTGCCTTGAATATTTTGGAATATGTAGGACTTTTCCTTTTTTTAATAATTTCTTCTGGATATAGACCTAGAATTGGAATTGCTGGGTCAGACGGTATGAATAGTTTTATTGCTTGTTGGGCATAGTTCTGTATATTACTCTCCAGAAAGGTTGGATCCATTCACAGCTCCACCAACAAAGCATCAATGTCTGAATTCTCCCACAACCTCTCCAACATTAATCCTTTTTCCCTTTTTATAATCTTGGCCAATCTGATAGGCATGAGGTGATAACCCATAGTTGTTTTAACTTGCATTTATGCAATCATTAATGATTTTGAGCATTCTTTCATATGATTATATATAGCTTTAATTTATTCATTTGATCATTTCTCCATTGGGGGACGATTTATAAATTTGATGTAATTCTCTATATATTTTAGAAATGAGACCTTTATCAGAACTCCTAGTTGTGAAAATTGTTTCCCAGCTTTTTGCTTTTCTTCTAATTTTGGCAGCATTGATTGTATTAGTGCAAAACTTTTTAAATTTAATATAGTCAAAATCATTCATTTTGCAGTTTATAATGTGCTTAAATTATTGTTTGGTCATGAATTTATCCCCTTTCCATAAATCTGATGATAGAGTATTTCTTGGTCTATTAATTTATCTATAGTGTCATACTTTATGTCTAAATCTTGTACCCATTTAGATTTTATTTTAATATAGGATGTGAGATGTGAATCTATGCCTAGTTTTTGCCATACAGCTTTCCAATTTTCCCAACAGTCTTTGTCAAGTAGTTAGTTCCTATCCCAGTAACAGATGTCTTTAGGTTTGTCAAATAATAGATTGCTTTAGTCATAACCACAACTTCTTTTGAACCTCTCCTAATACACTGATCCATTACTCTATTTCTTAACCAATACCAGGTACTTTGGATGATAGCCACTTTATCATATAGTTTTAGATCTCATAAAGCTATGCCACCCTTACATTTCTTTTTCATCAATTCCCTTCCTATTTTTGCCCTTGTGTTGCTTTAGATTAATTTTGTTACTGTTTTTCTAGCTCAGTAGTTACTTGATAGTTTGATCAGTATGGTACTGAATAAGTAATTTAATTTGGATAGAATTGTCATTTTTATCATATTAGCTTGTCCTAACCAAGAACATTTGACATTTTTCCAATTATTTATATCTGACTTTACATAGGTGAGAAGTGATTTATAATTGTATTCCTATAGTTTCTGGGTTCATAGCCAGCTTCCTGCTTACAGATTAGTCTACTCTCATGCCTACCAATCTAGGGTATGCCAAAACAATTTAAACATAATATTGTTATAAAAATAAGATTTAAAAATCTCAGAAAATATGGGCTACCACAGATGTTAGTATTCCATTTAATTGAATTCAAAGGCAGTTCTACAATGAGGACAAGGATAGAGATCTAATAGAAGAAGGATTAAAAGAAGGGATAAAATGTTTTGAAGAAAATTTCCACAAGAAAATCAAGTTATTATTACTAAATGTTAATTCACTCTATTATTGAAGGGTTTTTCTTTTCATTCCTACTCTTCTTCAGCCTCCATTTCTTTTCTTTCAACAGAAGACTTTATCTCATAGTTTACCAATTAGAAGAAATTATACATATTTCCTTCTACTGTACTCAGAACCTCAAAAATCTTTGACTTCTTCCATTTTCTCATTTACACTAGTTATGGATGAAGACATGGCTCTTTTCCTTACCAGTTCATCCCTCTACTTATATCTTTGAGCTCTCTTGTCTTCTCCAAAAAAGGGTTATCATCATCATCATCTTTTCTTTCCTTCCTGTCTCCTCCTGCTTCCTTTCTCTCTTTCTCACACTTCTCTTTCTCCTTCTCTCCCACAATTTTAATATCTTTCTTCTTGCTAATTACACAAGTATCTATGTCTCCTACATTCATTAAAAAACTGCATTTAACCCTACTCCAAGATACCATAATAGATTTCTTATCTCCTTATCCAAACTAATCGAAAAAGCTATCTCCACTCAGGGTTTCTTCTGTTCTTATTTACTGATAAACCACTTATAATCATTTTCCCAAATTTACTTATGATGTCTTAATTGCTATATGTTGTAAAAATCTTATCTTAATTCTAATTCTTGCTGACTATGCCATCCAGCCAGCAACCTGTATATCCTCTTCAAGTTTTTGTGAAAAATGCTTTCACATTTCTCTTCCAATCTAACCACCCCTCTTCTATTCCTTACCTAAATCATCATCTGAATCACAACCCTCAATTGTAGGTATATCTTAGTTATTCCTTTCTTTCTTATGCAAACTCTCTCTTAGTGACATGATTAATTCCCATAGGTTTAATTTACTATCTTTATTCATCAGATAGCTCTGAAATACATTATATATATATATATATATATATATATATATATATATATATATATAGAGAGAGAGAGAGAGAGAGAGAGAGAGAGAGAGAGAGAGCGAGCTTGAATTCTTTTTCTAGTCTCATACCCCAATTTACTTTTGTACATTTTGACATGGATGGACTCTAAACTTAACTTAGAATTAGCAATATGTCCAAAACAGAATTCAATATCTTCCTCAAACTTCTTTATTTCAATAAAGAACATCAACATAATCCTAGTCATCCAGGATTTTGGAGACAAGTTCAATACTTTGCTTTCCCTCCTAACCTTTATCTTTTGTGATCCCTTCTAAGTTCAGAACAAATTCTACCTCTTGTGAGAGGCCTGCCTAATCCTTCCAGATACTATATTTTTTGCAACAAATTACTCCATATCTATTTGTATATATGTATATTTATACATATTGCTTCTCCTAATAGAATGACAACTTTTAGAGAGCAGGATCTGTTTCACTTTTGTTTTTTGCATCCCCAGTGCATGAAAAGGTCATCCTTCTGGAAAGGAGAAAGTAAAAGCAAAGTTTAAAAGGCTAAATAACTAACAATAACTATGAAGGAAAGGATTAGGTTTTAAGGATCAAGTTGGAAGACATTTTATGAGCCCATGTGGGTATGAGGACAAAATAAGTGTCAACAGTTATGTTATTTGTGTAATTTCAAAAAACTGATTGAAACTAATTATATCGGGGTGGCTAGGTGGCGTAGTGAATAATGCACTGGCCCTGGAGTCAGGAGTACCTGGGTTCAAATCCGGTTTCAGGCACTTAATAATTACCTAGCTGTGTGGCCTTGGGCAAGCCACTTAACCCCATTTGCCTTGCAAAAACCTAAAAAAAAAGAAATTAATTCTATCTGAAAAGACTGAACTCTTCCCAAGTCTTATAATATGATTCCCCTGACTCTGTATGAGCAGTCCTAACACCATGAAAATAATACCATTACATTTTCTGGCTATTTTGCTCTAGCATAAGGATTAGATGGAGTCCCTTTATTTGACTATATTTTATGGTTTCATATTTAGCTCATTGTCCTTGTTTAATAATAGATGGAGAGTGTTGCTACGGTGAGTAATGGGTTTTACATTGATCTTCAACTAGGAAATTGTCTACAAATATGAATGAAATTCTTGAATAAAATCTAAGAAGTGAGCATGTAGCCCTTTACAGATAATTCTCTATTGTATGTCACATTATCACTTGACTAAGGAGTGTAAAGAATATAAGGAGCAAGGTCCCATTGCAAACATCCTTTCCTTAAAAAAAATAGCTGACTTGATATATAATATAACTTTAATATAAAATACAGCTTTAAAAGTTTTCTCCCAAAAAAAGATTTTTCCCGGGCAAGTGTTATGACTTACCTTCCAAGAATCCTTTATAAAATAAACAATTGAATAAGCAAATAATACCTTTATTCCATTGAGTAAAATATCAATTCCATGGCAGTGGGGGTGATTTTATTTTCATTTTTCTGTCTTGTATTTCTAGACCCATGTACAGTAGCTTTCATAGAGTAAGTCTTTAATAAAACCAGTAGAGATATCTCACTTTGATATCATAGCCTTTGAGAACCAATAGCCTCTTGGGCAAGCCACTTAACCCCATTGCCTTGCAAAAACCTAAAAAAAAAAAAAACAACTAGAGAACCAATAGCCTCTTCCCCTTCATCCAATGAAGGTCTTAGTAGATATACTTCTTTTATTTAGTCATTTTGTTAAAATACTGATCCATACTCAATGTTTCACACTGTCAAGAAATATATCTAGAATTTCCCATTACTATTATCAGAACATTCATTCAATCAAGAGATAAAGAAGGAATTAAGTATTACAAAGAAGACCCTGTCAAGATTTTCAGAATCTTTACAATTAGAAAAGTAAATAAAGCACTAAAATTCTTTGGGGGAAATGATTCCTCTGTAGCTACTGCTATTATCTTCAGTTAAAATTTGAGGTTTTTTAATTGAGAGGGTGATATAACAAAATGTATGTTACTCCACAGGTCCTGAATGGTATCATGAGATTATGGAAGAATTAGACTAAAGTGACATTTAGGGATTTTTTTTTTTTGGAAAAGGTATATATGACAAAAGATTTCATTATATCTTTGACAGGGAGTCCACAAAGAAAATTTCTGTGTCCTTTTTTTTTGTTACTTCATAATCACTAGATGGTCTGGAAAGCCAGGGGGTATCCAGGGAAATATGCTTCTTGCTATCACAGTGATAGAAAAAGTACACATTTTTATGAATGTGAGTATGAATAGCTTGCCTTATATCAACTCAGGAAAATTCACCCTGCCTCCATAACATTTTTCTAGATGTAGAAATGCTCTGTATAACAGCAGACTTACAACACTAGTGTTAGAAATGTAATAGTTTATGTTTCTATAGTGGAAAATATTTTCACATAATCTGTGTCTTGACACAACAAACATATGAATTATTATTCCCTTTAATATTTCAGATATGCAATTGAGATTAAATGTCCAAGGCCACATGGTTTTTAAAGTGATTAAAGTAAACTTCAATTCTAAGTTCAGCACTTTATCCACTAGGATCAACTAATATAACTAATTCAATGTTTAGCAGAACTTTTCATATCTATAGAGGTCTGTTTTTCTTCTTTCCTAAAATGGTCCTTTTGGAGGGAGAGATATTCCCTGGTGGTCATGTTGAACTGTGACTCTGGGGAGGCAGTTTGGTGCTACTGTGGATAGAAAGCTGGATATGGAGTCAGGAAGACCTGAGTTTAAATTTAACTTCTGATACTAACTTAAGTCCTGTTGGCCTCATTTTCCTAAACTTTAATATAGGAATAAAAGTAGTAGTTACCTTTTTAGCATTATATAAATCAATTGGGTTCATTTTAATAAGTGATTAGCACTATTCATGATATGTAATATGTGCTATGTAAATATTAATTATCATCAGCATCATCAACATCATCATCATCATCAGGCACATATAAACAGTTTCTGAATGACTCAATCTACCAGAAAGTGAAACCACTGATTCTATTGCCATCAAAAAGTAAAGAAATTTCAAAATTCACCAGACAGCGTTCTGTCATATCTGTCTTCACATCAATCAATAGAAAGAGAAGCTTGGAACTAATGGAAAGTTATAACTTTACTTGGCATTATAGTCACCAAAATTTTCTTTACATTTCAAATATGCCAGATAGGCTCTATATTTTCCCACTGTCCAATAAAGAAAACAACTTCTCTTTCCAGTTTATCTGCTGTTTGATCTCTTGAGTTCCTGCATATAAGAGAAAACAGAGAAATTCAATCCCACTGCAGTGAGATAACACAAAAGTATGAAAATTTTATGACCTTTTATTTTTATACTCAGAAAGAGGTCAGAATTCCCACTCTTTCTTTAAATTCATTCTTGTTACATTGTAAGTTTCCAAATGTTTGCCTCCCTCTCTCCCCAGCTGCCCTAGAGAAGGCCACAATTTGACACTAACATATTACAATATAATATATATAAATCTAAATCAACACAACATTGGTTTGTTTCCACTCATTTTGCTCAGCATTATTTCATTCCTTTTACTATATTTTTTTCTGAAATAAACCAATTCATCATTTCTTAGATAACAATAGTATTACATCATAATCATATACCACAATTTGTCTAGCCGTTCTCCAATTAATGGGCATCCCTCAATTTCTAATTCTTTGTCACCACAAAAAGCACTGCTGTAAATATTCAAAACATATAAGTTATTTTCCTATTTCTGTGATCACCATGGAAATAGTGATATTTTAGGGTCAAAACAATGTTGAGTTTTATAACTCTTTGGACTTAATTCCAGATTGCTTTCCAATATGGTTAGATCAGTTCATAGTTCTTCCAATAATATATTAGTGTCCCAGTTTTTCCACATATCCAACATTTGTCATTTTCTCTTTCTATTATATTAGCTAAGCTGATAAATGTGAAAGAATATTTCAAAGTTGTCTTAATACTTTTCTTTAATCAATAACAATTTAGAGCATTTTTATGACTATATATAGATAGATAGATAGATTTGATTTCTTTATCCAAAAATTGCCTGTTCATTCCCTTTGACCTTAAATAAACTGGAGAATGTCTCATATTTATACAAATTTTAAAAGATTCTCTGTATTTGATATACAAAACTTTTAATCTGAAAAGCTGTCTATAAAATTTTGCCTCAATCTTCTGCCTTCTAATTTTAATTATAGTAGTTTTATTTGTATAAAATCTTTTAAATTTAAAATAATAAATATTATTCATTTACCTCTAATAATTATCTTTTTCTCTTTTTTATTCATAAATTTTTGTCAGAGTATTTATCCTTCTGAAATCCATAGGATTTGGGACCTGCCCAATTGCTATTCTCTTTAATAAAATTATTCAGTTTCTATGACTTGTTCTTCAAACCCCTCATTCTTTGATATTAGATTATTTTGTAGTCAATTAATTTTAATTTTGTTTTCAATGGCACACTAATAAATATAATTTTATTATATTATGAGTTGAAAAACTACATTCATGGGGCAGTTAGGTTGCACAATGGATAGAACACTGGCCCTGGAGTCAGGAGTACCTGAGTTCACATCTGGTCTCAGACACTTAATAAGTACCTAGCTGTGTGACCTTGGGCAAGTCACTTAACCCCATTGCCTTGCAAAAACCTAAAAAAGAAAAAAAAGAAAAACTATATTCAATATTTTTCTTTTCTGCATCTAGTTTTTATGCCCTAATATATGGTCAACTTTTTGAAGACATCATGTACATTGTGTGTGTGTGTGTGTGTGTGTGTGTGTGTGTGTGTATGTATATACATATATATATCATAGCAACCTTATCTAAGAAGTGATTTCTTTATTATTTATTTTTGTTATATTTATCTAAATATGACAGAGAACGTTTGAAGCCCCATCACTCTTATAGTTTTAATAGATATTTCCAGCTGTCTTTTATTTAGATTTTCCTATAAAAATTTAATGTTACATCACTTGGTGCAAAGAGTCTAAGTATTAATATTATTTCATTAGCTATGGTAGCATTTAATATAATGTAGTTTTCCTGTTCATTTCTTTTAATTTGATCTCTTTTAGCTTTAACTTTGTCTGAGATCAAGACTGCTACCCTTGGTTTTCTTTGTACCAAATGAAGCATGGTAAATTAAATTCTAATCCTTCATTTTATACATATGCCCGATGTACCTTTAATGTTTTTAATGTGGTTCTTGCAAACAACAGATTGTCAGATTCTGGTTTTTAATCTATTCTGCTATTCATTTCAAATTTATGGATTCTTTCCATGTACATTCAAAGTTATAATTAATAGTTGTGTATTCCCCTCCAGTCTTTATTTCCTCATTATTTATCCTTTGCTTACTCTTTTTATTCTATTCTGTAAATATCTAATTTATTCCCTACCATTGCCCTTTTAATCCACACCTTTTTAGAATACTTCACTCCCCTCTAAATCCTTAATTTGCCCATCCTTTTAGTAGTTCTCCCCTTATATTACCTACTTAACCTCCTATATTCAGTTAGGACACACTTGTCTTCCTCACTTGAATTAATTAAAAACTATAAAGAAAGGAAGACTACTTGTACTAGATCTAAACTACATCGTAAAGTGATGGTCATCAAAACTATTTGACACTGACGCAGAAATAGTGCCAGAAATAGAGTGGTGGATCCAAGTAGTAGTAGATGACCATAGTAATCTACTGTTTGATAAACTCTAAAACTCCACTTTCTGGTATTAAAACTCACTGTTTAACAAAATCTTATGGGGTAAAATTAGAAAATAGTATAGTAGAAACTAGATATAGACCAAAATCTCACAAATTATACCAAGATAAGTTTGAAATGTGATTTGGACATAAAGGGGATACCATAAATCACTTAGGAGAACAGGGTATAATTTAACTGTCAACTATATGGGGGAGGGAAGAATTTATGACCAAATAAGAAAGAAAAAATATTATGAAATGTAAAATGGATAATCTTGGTACAATAAATTTCAGAAATCTTGCATAAAAACAATCAATACAACCTAGATTAAAGGAAAGTAGAAAGCTTTAAAACAATTTTAACAGCCATTTTTTCTAATAAAGCACTCATTTCTAAAATATATAGACATGATTAAAATTTAGAAACTTATTGCTTTCAATCCCCATTCAAATTTCTGCAGGAGTCTTAACGTATCTAAGTTTTCTAAAATTCTATTCATCTTCTTAACTTCCTTCATGTTTATTTTGTGTTTAGATTAATCTAATTCTTAGAGAGGGAGATTGAAGTCCCCCACTATTGAAGTTTAGCTGTCTATGTCTCCTTTAATTTGTTTAGCTACTCTTCTAAGAATTTAGATGTTATAAAACCACTTGGTGCATATATTATATATATATACATATATATATGGATAATAATGACGTTACTTAATTTCCTATGATATCTTTTAGAAAGATGTAGTTTCCTTTCTTAAACCTTTTAATGAGATCTATTTTTGCTTTTGCTTTGTCTGAGATCAAAAATGCTACCGCTACTTCATTTTTTTTTACTTCAGCTAAAGTATAATATATTCTGCTTTAGCTTTTAACTTTTAGCTTGGGTGTATCTTTCTACTTCAAATGGATTTCTTGTAAACAACATATTATGGGATTCTGATTTTTAATCCTCTCTGCTATCCACTTCTGTTTTATTTGAAAGTTAATTCCATTCACATTCTCATGCTATTTTCCCTCCTTAATACTTTTTTTCTTTTTCCTTATCCCTTCTCATCAATGTTTTGCTTCTGATTGCTGCCTCTTGATCAGTCCTTTTTCCCTTATCATTCCTTTCCTTTCCTTCTCTCTTTCTCCTCCAGCTTTTCTTTTTAACTTTAACTTCACCTTTACTTTCACCCTCCCTTTTATGAATCCCTTCTTCACCTTTTTCCCCCTTCCCATGCTACTTCCCTGTAGGGTAGAAGA
The DNA here is from genome assembly GCF_037893015.1 of Macrotis lagotis. Taxonomy (NCBI): domain Eukaryota; kingdom Metazoa; phylum Chordata; class Mammalia; order Peramelemorphia; family Peramelidae; genus Macrotis; species Macrotis lagotis. Next base: position 170,082,396 of record NC_133660.1, read on the forward strand.
AAATTTTAAACCCAATTGGAAATGTATGCTACTCCCTTTTTGGGTCAAATCAATTGAAACTAAGATTTATTCAGTGCTCACATCCTCTTTTCTTTCACTTTACTATAATAGGTCTTTGAACCTTTTCATGTCGTGTTGTTTATCTTCTAATGCCTCACCTTATCTGGTATAATCCTTCTTTTCATATCTTGACTGTTTTAACCCTGTCTTGTAAGCATAACCTCTGGCAAGATATACTCCTTTTATTGGTCCTGTTAGAAGTATATTCCTTGAAAGTTCACTGATAGATTTATAAGCAACATTACTTCATAGTTGCTTCATAACCACAACACTCCCCTCATTCAACCCATTAGAAATACTTTTCAAGAGCCAAAAATCATCAAATTATAATCAAATTATAGCACCCCCTCTTTCTAAGGACATTATCTAGAAATAAAATCCTCATGAACTAAAGTATCATAAAGCAAAATCACTTCATTTTTCATTTATACCCATTCCCTCTAGGTACATTCCCTTTAATTATAACTAAAGTATCAAGTAAAGTAAGACTACTTCATGATCTACTTATATCCAGACATTCTAAGTGCACCCCCTTCCTTCTGGCTCAATAGAAATACAATCATTTTGAGTCAAAGTATCATGTCAAACAAAATCAGTTCAGGATTCATTTATATCCAAGCCTTCTAATGTATATTCCTTCCATCTATTTTCAACCTTCATAAGCTAATGTATGAGATAAAGCATCATCATTTTCATGGTCATTCAATAATGATAATCTCTCACTAAATAAGCTTCTTTCAAATATCCTAAGAGAAATATAATTCTCAAGATTTAAAAGTACAGGAATTTAACCAGTCACTAGTATTTTTCCCTTTTCTGTTTGCTTTTATATGCATTTCTTTAGTCTTGTATTTGAAGATCAAATTTTCTGTTCAGTTCTGGTCTTTTTTATCAGAAAAAAATTTAAAATTCCTCTATTTCATTGAAAATCCTTCTTTTCCCCCCTGAAAGAATAAGCTGACTTTTTCAGGGTAGGTGATCATTAGCTATTTTTTTTCTAGTTTTTTGCAATGCAAATGGGGTTAAGTGGCTTGCCCAAGGCCACACAGCTAGGTAATTATTAAGTGTCTGAGATCGGATTTGAACCCAGGTACTCCTGACTTCAGGGCCAGTGCTTTATCCACTGCAGCCACCTAGGTGCCCCAATCATTAGTTCTTATTCAAGTTCTTTAACCCAGCAAAATATCATATTCCAGGCTTCCAATTCTTTAGTGTAAAAGCTAAGTTCTATGTAATTCTGAATGTGATTTCTGAGTATTTAAATTGCTTCTTTATGGTTGTTTGCAGTATATTCTCCTTTAGCTGAGAATTTTGAAATTTGACTACAATATTCCTTGGAGTTTCTATACTGGAATCTCTTTCTGGAGGTGTTTTGTGGCTCCTTTCAAGGACTCTTTTGTCTTCTTTTAGGATATTGGAACAGTGTTCCATGATAATTTGCTGAAAGATAATTTCCATACTCTTATTTTGATCAAAGCTTCCAGATAGACCAATAATTCATAAATTATCTGTCATGGATCTATTTTTGAGGTTGTTCATTTTTGTCTAAGAGGTACAGTACATTGTCTTCTATTTTTGCAACTTTTTGATTTCATTTGTTGGAATCTTTTTGTCTTGGAGTCATTGTTCCCCATTTGTTCAATTCTTTTTTTTTTACAATTTGTTCTCCAAATTGCATATTTATGTTTCCTTTTTCAGTTGTTTAATTTTATTTTCTCTTGAGTTGCATTCAGTTTCCATTTGGCTGGTATTTCTTTTTCATGCATTAATTCTTTTTCCAATTTTTCATTTTTACTTTTAAAGGTGTTGATTTCTTGAGACAATTTTTCATAATTTTCTATATGACTCTCATTTATTTTTTATTTTCTTCTTCCTTTCTTCCTTAGTTTTAAAATCTTTTTGAGTACTTACAAGAGTTTTATTTTGATTTGAGATCAGTTTATAAACTCTTTTGAAGCTTCATTTTGTCACTGCTTTTCTCTACTGAATGTCATTTTTATAGTCCCTATTTGAATAGTAGCTTTCCATGATTACCAGTTTTGTTTTTTCTCATTTTGATAGTTGTTCCTGTGGTACAGAAAGTATAATCCCAAGCATTTTTGTGTTGTTTCTGGGATCTGGTCCCTGGCTTATTGCTTGCCAATATGTTGCCCATGCAGAAGTTCTCTCCTTTGTGTCAAGGTGTTGTCTAGACAGTGGTTTCCTCCCAATCCAGTCCTGCCTTTTGTAACAGCTTTCCCAGAACACACACACACTTTGTCTTTTGAGACAGGTTGGGACTATCACTGCTGACCTGCTGCCATACTGGTTTGCTGAATCTAGACCTGAACTGCACTATGACTAAGAATCTCCCACTAACTTTTCTGTTCTCCCACCTATGTAGGGCTATACTTCCTTCCCAGTAGAGACAGATCTTTATTGAAGTTACTCCATGATATCTTGAGTTGAGAACTTGTTGCACTCTTGTGTTGGTATGATTCTAGCTTTAAGGTCTATCTATGTATAGGCTTCATTTAAAGTTATTTCAGGAAAAACTTTAGGAGTTTCTTGCTTTGCTGTTATCTTGGCTCCAATCTCAAAATTTTCTCTGCAATACATGGCACCTACACAAAAATTAACAATATATTAGGGCATAAAAATCTCACAAACAAATATGGAATCATAGAAATATTAAATGCAGTATTTTCAGATCATGGTGGACCAAAAGTTACCTGGAAAGTTAAATTAAAAATTAATTGGCAACTAAATAACCTAACAAAAAAGAATGAGTGAATCAAAAAAAAAGATTAACAATTTCATCCAAGACACTGATAAGGATAAAACAACACACCAAAACCTGTGCTGTTGAAGCATTGTTAGGGAAATTTTATATTTCTAAATGCTTACATTAATAAACTAGAGAAAGAGGAAATCAATGAATTGAGTATACACCTAAAAAAAAAGCTAGAAAAAGAACAAATTAAAAATCCCCAGTTAAATACCACATTAGAAATTCAGAAAATAAAAAAGTAGAATTTTTTTAAATGAGCATAATAAAAGCATCGAACTAATAAATAAAACTTAGACTTGTTTTTATGAAAATAATAAAATTGATAAAGCTTTAACCCATCTGATTTTAAAAAAAAGAAAGAAGAAAAGCAAATTATCTGCATCAAAAATGAAAAAGGGGAACTTGTCACCAAAGAGGAGGAAATTAAAATTATATTTCAGAGTAATTTTTCCCAATTGTATGAAAACAAATTTGACAATCTGAGTGAAATGTATGAATAATTACAAAATATAAACTAAGGAGGAAATTATGTACTTAAATAACTACTTCAGAAAAAGATCTTGAAGAAACCACCATTAATCTCCCTAAGGAAAAATCTCTAAGACTAGATGGATTTACAAATGAATTCTACTAAATATTCCTATATAAAGTATTTTTAAAAACAGGTGAAGGAATTCTACCCAATTCCTTTTATGACAACAATATGGTGCTTACACCTAGACCAGGAAGAGACAAAAGAGAAATGTAGAGCAATTTGGAACTATGTCCAAAGGGCTACAGAACTATGCATTATCTTTTGATTCAGCATTATGACTACTAGATCATAGCAAAATAAATAGTAAAAAAAAAGACATGTATAAAAATATTTGTAACAGGTTTTTTTGTATTGACAAAAAAATAGAAATTGAGGAGATGCCAGAACATTGTGAAATGCCTGAAAAAGTTATGGCATATGTATATATTACTCTATAAAAAATGAAGAGCAGGTGGATTTCAGGAAAAAAACCTGGAAAGACTTAATCATATTGAAGCTGAGAAAAGTGAGTGGAATCAGGATAATATTGAACACAGTAAGAGCAACACTGTCTAAAGATCAACTATGATAGACTTATGATAGACATAGTTCTCCTCAGCAATAAAATGATACAAGACAATTTCAAGACTAATGCTGGGTATAATTACCTAACTGTGTGGCCTTGGGCAAGTCACTTAACCCTATTTGTCTTGCAAAAAGAAAAAAACTAATGCTGGGGAAATACTAACTATAACCAGAGAAAGAACTATGGTAACTGAATTCAGTTCAAAGCATACCATTGTCATTTTTGTTTTGTTATTTTTTTCCTTCCAGTGTTTTTCCCCTTTTGTTCTGATTCTTCTTTCACCACTAATGTGGTGAATACAGCTAACTTTATTGTATATGTACATCCTATATCATCAGATTGCTTGCTGTTTCAGGAAGAGCGGATGAAAGAAAGGAAAAGTGAAAATACTGGAACTCAAAAACCTTACAAAATTGAATTAAATTATCTTTACATGTAAATGTAAATAAAATAAAATACTATTAATTATAAAAAAAAGAATCCATCCATTATTTTTATCCCAGTACTCTATTTCTCTTTAAGTTAAAAATTCTTTTTATGCTCTTATAGATGTATATGTTGTCCCAGTTCTGATGCAAATAAGTTTCCAGTAATATTACCCCCCCATGCACTACTGCCTTTCAATGTAATAACTCTTATAGTTGCACCACATTTGTAATAAATAATTACTCCATTTTAGCTCTCTCTACCCTATTTTATTTTTAGTATTATATCATTATAGACAACTCAAACACAGACCTTCTATCTATGTATGATCTTTCCAACTACCCTAGTAATGGCAACATTCTTAAGAGTTACAGATAACATTTTCCCATGAAAGCTTATCTAAATCTATTATAATTCATCTTCCATGTTTATCTTCTGATGTTTCTCTTGATTTTTGTACGTCAAATTTTCTTTTACGTTCTGGTCTTTTCTTCAACAACACCCAAAAATCTTGTTCATGAAATATACATTTTTCTTTGCAGGATTACACTTGGTTTTCAGGGTAACCATTCTTGCTTGCAAACCCAGCTCCTTTGCCCTTCAAAGTAACATGATTAAATCCCTGAGTATTTTAATGTAGAAACTACTAAATCTTGGGATATCCTTACTGTAGCTGCACAACATTTAAATTGCTTTGCTACTTGTTTATATTATTTTATCCTTGATCTTGTAGGAGAAAGGTTTGCAACATACCTATAATGTTCCTATGAGTTTTCATCTTGGAATCTCTTTCAAGTGGTGAGTGATGAATATTTTTTTCAGATTTTTTTTTCAGTTCCAAAATTTCAGGGAATTTTTCCTTAGTAATTTCTTGAAATATTGTATTTAGATTCTGTTCAGCAAACCTTTAAAGTAGTCCAAGAATTCTTATATTTTCTCTCTTTGATCTGTTTGTAGGTCGGCTAGCTTTGGTTTTGGTGTTGTACTCTTTGTTTTGTAGTGAGATACTTCACATTCTATTGTATTTTCTCATTCTTTTGATTTTGTTTTATTGTTTATTAATGTTTATGAAGTCAATAGCTTACCTTTGCAAAATTCTAATTCTTATGGAAATATTTTCTTCCATATGTCTCATATTTCTTTCTATTGGCTCAATTTCATTATTTTTTTGACTTCCTTGAATTATTCTTATTTTTTCAACCTTTTTTATTTGATTTTTAAAGTCCTTTTTAAGCTCTTCCACAAATTTTTTTGGGCTCTTTTGAAAAAAGTAGCTGTTTTCAGTTCCTCCCCACCCCAGAATTCTGTGCTTCCAAATTTATTGGACAAATGAATAACCATTCTTCCCCCCACCCAAATCTACTTGGTTCCCTGGGTGGGGGGAGGAGATGTCTCTAATTGCAGTCCACCTAACCATGTTGCAGATAAATCTACCTTCAATGCTTTGGCATTAGTGTTTTATTTTTTGATGGCTGAGATGTTACTGAATCGTGAAATAATAAGCCATTGTCTTGACCTGTAAAAAAAATAGTAGTTTGGCATCACTAATTTCTTCTGAGTCTTAACTCTGATCAATACTATAACATCTCCTGTGGTCAGATTCTTTCTCGTTTTTATAATTATATTTTTGGTCATTTTTTCTCAACAATTGTTTTATGTTAAAGTTGGTCTCGAGTCACCAGGTATGAAGAATACCATCTCAGGGTTCAAGCTCCTCAGGCTGTTATTTTCTGACCTCTATCTGGAGGTCTGATGCAAGGTAATCTTCTCACCTCTCATCCTCAACCAGAGACCCCTGCAATCCTGTAACTGCAAAAGCTCTCTTACAATTGTGGTTCTTTCTGATTTTTTTTCTTCTTTTTTTATCCATTTGCGTACATGTATATTTTTAAGTTATAAAATTTCCTTCCACCCTACCATCCAATCCCCATCCCCTCAGCAGCAAAAGGTCAGGTTAGCATTGTACATACATATTTTTAATAAACATGTTTACAGATTAGAATTGAGGAATTAGGATTAAGGGAAAGAAATACATAAGAGATAATTTTTATAAAGCGTTCATCAGATTCTGAAGGGTTATGTTTTTAGTTGTTTTGTTTTGTTTTCTTCCTCTGGATTGGGATAACATTGTCCACAAATGGTCTAAAACGATTGTCCTACCTATCTGAACTTCTGAGAGAGTTGGTAATCTCACAATGTTGCTGTTAATGTGTACAAAGTTCTCTCAGTTCTGCTCCCTTCACTCAGCTTCAGATCCCATAACTCATTCCATGCATCTCTAGAGTTTGACCATTTATGGTTTCTTATAAAACAATCATATTTCATAGCATTCATGTGCCATAACTTGCTTAGACATTCCCCAATTGATGGGCATCCTCTCAATTTCCACTTCTTTGCCACTATAAAAAGAACTGCTAGGAATATTTTGGAACATGTAGGACTTTTCCATTTTTATGATTTCTTCTGAATATAGGCCTAGAATTGGAATTGTTGAACAAAAGGGTGTAATCAGTTTTATTGCTCTTTAGGCATAGCTCCTTATTGCTCTCCAGATAGGTTGGATCTTTTCACACTCCACCAGCAATACATCAATGTCCCAACTCTCTCACAACTTCTCCAATATTGATCATCTTCACTTTTTCCTCATCTTGGCCACCCTATGATTGTATATAGCCTTAATTTCTTCACTTGAAAACTGTCTATTCATATCCTTTGACCATTTTTCAATTGGGGAATAACTTGAAACCTTATAAATTTGATGCAATTCTCTATACAGTTTAGAAATGAGACCTTTATCAGAACTCCTACCTGTGAAGGTTGTTTCACAACTTTCTGCTTTCATTCTAATTTTGGCAACTTTGATGTTATGAATGCAAAGACTTTTAATTTAATAAAGTCAATAATATATTCTAATTTTTGTTTGGTCATAAATTTATCCCCTTTCCATAGATTCAATAGATAGAGTATTTCTTGGTCTATTAATTTATCTATAGTGTTGCCTTCATGTCTAAATCCTGTATCCATTTTGACATTATTTTAGTATAGAATGTAAGATGTGGAACCATCATTCTATTTTCAAATTTTCCTAACAGTTTTTGTCAAATAATTAATTCTTAACACAGAAGCTTATTATATCTTTGAGTTTGTCAAACAGTAGATTGCTGTTTGACAATCATTTATTGTGGTTTCTTTTGAAACTATGCTAATCCACTGATCCATTACTCTACTTCTTAGCCAGTACCAGGTAGGTTTGATGACTTGCTGATTTATAGGATAGTTTTAGATCTGGTAGAGTTAGGTCATCTTTCTTTACACTTGTTTTCATCAGTTCCCTGGCTATTCTTGACCTTTTCTAGCCCTAGATGTAGTGTATTACTATTTTTTTCTAGTTTGGTAAAGAAGTTATTTGTTAGTGTGATTGGTATGGGACTGAATGAGTAATTTAATTTTGGTAGAATTGTCATTTTTATTATATTAGCTCGACCTAACCATGAGTAATTGGCATTTTTCCAGTTATTTAGATTGACATCATTTGGATGAGAGGTGTTTTGAAATTGTGTTCATTCAGTTCCTGGGTTCGTCTTTGGAGGTAGATACCCAAATATTAACTGCTGTCTATAGTTACTTTAAATAGGATTTCTCTTTTTATCTCTTGCTCTTGGGTTTTGTTGTTCATATATAGAAATGCTGATTTTGTGGATTTATTTTATATTATGCTACTTTGTTGAATTTGTTAATTATTTCAAGGAGTTTTTTTAACATGATTTTCTCATGTTCCCTAAGTATACAATGATATCATCTGCAAAGAATGAATGAATGCTTTGCTACTTCCTTGACAATTCTGATTCCTTCAGTTTCTTTTACTTTTCTTATTGCTACAGTAGCATTTCTAATACTATATTGAAGAATGATGTGATAATGGGCATCCTTGATTCACCTCTGATTGTATTGAGAATGTTCTGAGTTTACTCCCATTACATATAGCATTTGTTGATTGTTTTAGATAGATAGTATTTATTATTTTAAGGAAAACTCCATTTATTATTAAACTTTCTAGTGGTTTAATAGGAATGGATGCTCTTTATCAAAGATTTTTCAGCATCTATTGAGATAATCATAAGACTTCTGTTGATTTTAATATTGATATGTTCAATTATGTTGAATGTTTTCCTAATTTTGAACCATCCCTGACTGTCTGATAATGGTGTATAATAATTGTAGTAATAACATGCTGTAGTCTCACTGTTAAAATTTCATTTAAGATTTTGTGTCAAAATTAATTAGGGAGATTGGTCTATAATTTTCTTCATTCCAGTTCTTCCTGGTTTAGGTATCAGCACCATGTTGGTGAGTAAAACGGAGTTTGGCAGAATTCCTTCTCCTATTTTTTTAAAAAACTTTATGTAAAATAGGAATTAATTGTTCCTTAAATGTCTGATATAATTCACTTGTAAATCCATTTGGATCTGGAAACATTTTCTTCGCAAGTTTATTGAGAGATTCTTCAATTTCTTTTTCTGAAATAGAGTTATTTAAGTAGTTTGTTCCCACTCCTGTTAATATGGGCAATTTGCATTTTTGTGAATTTGAATTTTCACTCAAGAAATCCAATTTATTGGCATGCAGTTTAGAATTTTGATACTGGTAATTTGGTTTTATTCTTTCTTTTTTAAATCAAAAGTTTGCCTGTTTTATGGGTATTTTCATAACACCAACTCTCAGTTTTATTTATGAGATTAATGGTTTTCTTACTTTCAATATAATTAATTTCTCCCTTGATTTTCATAATTTTAAATTTTGTATTTATTTGGAGGTCTTTAATTTGTTCCTTTTCTAGCATTTTTAGTTGTATATCCAATTAATTACTCTCCTCTTTCTCTATTTTATACATAAAGGCATTTAGAGATATAAAGTCCCCCTCAAAACTGCCTTGGCTGCATCCCATAAATTTTAGTATGATATCTAATTTAGTATCATTTTATTGAATATAATTATTGATTATTTCTATTATTTGCTATTTGATCTACCCATTATTGAAAATTAAATTATTTGGTTTCAATTAATTTTTTATTTATCTTTCCATGACCATTTATTACATTCAATGATTATTGCATTATGGTCTGAGAAGTGTATATTTATTATTTCTGCCTTTCTACATTTGATTATAAGTTATTTATGCCCCCAGTATATGGTAAATTTTAGTATAGGTGCCAGGTACTGCCAAGAAAAAGGAATATTCTTTTCTATACAATTTATGTTTTCTATAGAGGTCTAGCATATCTAAATATTCTAAGATTTTATTCACCTTCTCAACTTCCTTCTTGCTTATTTTGTGTTTTTTTATCTAGTTCTGAGAGAGGGAGACTGAAGTCCCCTATTGTTAAAGTTTTGCTGTCTATGTCTCCTTGTAATTCATTCAGCTTTTCCTCTAGGAATTTGGATGCTGTATTATTAGGTGCATTCATGTTTAATAAAGCTATAGCTTCATTACCAATGAAGATTAATAAGATTATATTATATTATATTATATATTATATTAATAAGATATAATTTCTTTCCTTATCCCTTTTAATGAGATTGATTTTTGTTTGTACTTTATCTGAGTCAGGATTGCTACTGCTGTTGGGTGTTTTTTTACTTCAGTTGACGCATAATATATTTTGCTCCAACCTTTTATCTTTACCCTGTGTGTGTTATCTCTCTGTTTCAAATGCATTTCTTGTTAACAGCATAGTGTAGGCTTCTGGTTTTCAATCAATTCTATTATCCTCTTGTTTTATATGACAGTACATCCCATTCACATTTACAGTTAAGATTACTAATTCTGTATTTTCCCCCCATGTTATCTTTCTCCTTTAAATTTTACTCCTTCCTTTCCTCTTATCACTCCTCACCAAAATTTTACTCCCTTTCCCCTTTGACATTTCTTTTAAAATGTAACTTTCAGTTTATTTTCACTCATACCTTCACCTTCCTTTTTTGTCAGTCCCTTCTTTCTTATCTTTCCCTTTCCCCATCCCACCTTCCCTATATATTAGGATAGATTTTCAAACCCAAGTGGAAATGTATCTTTTTGCCTCTCTGGGCAAATCTATTGAATAGTATTTGCTCAGTATTCACACTCTCCCTTGTTTTCCTTCAAAATTATAAATCTTTGTGCTTCTTCCCCCGATGTTATTCATTGCTCTAGCACTATTAATCAAGTATCATCAATCACAGACTGATTACTTGATTGCTTGATAATCTCATATTGTTATCAAGGTATCATCAGATCGATTGCTTGATTTCTTAAAAAACAGAATTGTCTCAAGATACATAAAATTATAATTATAATCACTTTTTACCATTATCCCTTTTTAAATACCCTCCAAGTACACACAATACTCTTCATGAACCAAAGTATCATACAAAACCGTATCATTTCATAAACTATTTGTGCCCCTCCACCAGGCCTATTTTGTCTCAAACCATACCCCCACCCAGGGTACTTAACCCGTGGTTAAGTGAAGCACAATCTATTTTCTCTCATACTTTACCTCCCTCCTCCCCACCCAATAAAATTATCCCCCGTTAAGTGAGGCAGGAATTAAGTCAAACCCTGATCTAATTAACTACAAGAACCTTAAAGATCTCTAATTACTGGGAGGTTCTGAAAGTCTCACCTGAGAATTTTACAAATGACTATAAGTTATGGGAGACACTGACTCAGGTCTTTGCATTTTTATGATGCCCTCATTAGGCAAGGTGGTAAGCTTTTCTGAGCACAGTAGAATTAAAGTGGGTCAATAGATAATGACACGTAGTTTTCTGTCTTTCATTACCTTTCCTGTTATGTCTGTAATGTGTTTTTCTTCACTTTCTCTGCATAAAATAATCAGTTCTTAATTCTATTACTATTTTTCTTTGTACTGTTACAAATATTTTCATTTGATCTTCACAAGGTCTCTTATTATTACTGTTATTTTACTCCTGAGGAAAGGGAAACAAACAGAGGTTAAATGACTCGCTCAGGGTCACACAGCTGGTGAATTTCTGAGGATGAATTTGAATTCAGGTTGCTGTAGTTGTTTAGAGACAAAGAAACATGGACACAACTTTCTAACACCTCAGCAATCTCCACATATTGGAGAAATTTGCTATAGCCATAGGTTACAACACCTTTGAGATAAAAAAAAATCGCATTTAGCCAATCCCTTAGAGGTAATTTTAAGGAAATTTTGCATATACAAAGAAACTACAAGATATTATTCTAATTTATTAACTCTATAAGGAGTAAATTTCCAAATATAAAGCATCAAAAATATTCCAAAAAAAGTAGATGCTCAATGAATGATGCTAAATTTTCCTACATATTCAGTTAGATCAGTCAGTCCTTAGCCAAGCACCACAGTTAGAAACAAGACTAGATAAAATGAATCAAAGAAGTAATTTACATTTGCATGTACTTAAAAGCCAATTTCTCCTGACAATTCTGCACCTGTATGTGTGGGAGTAATCAGAGGAGGAGTTTGAAGCAGTATCTCTATGTGCCTGATATTAGTGTCAATAATAGTTAAGTAGCTGACATATATTTCCTATTAAGCAATTTAAAAAAAAGTAAAATTATTTGATCTTGAAAGCTTTGAAAAGTGTTTTTTAATTATATATTATTCAAAACCATCATCTCTGGATGACATTAAAGATTATGGTGATTCTGAAGAAATTATCAGAATGCTAACAGTGTTAAAATTACTTTCCCAGGAGCCTTGGGCAACATGTTTCAGAAGATTGATTTGGATACATAATTAGCGTCTAGATGAGGTTCACTTGAAAAATTTAGTCACTTTCAATGTATCTCTCTTTAAGGAACAAAAGCAGTCCCAGAGAAGAAACTACCAAATCCTGTTTGAATAATTTTCTACACAATTTTACATTTATATAGAGTATATAGAATGAAGCTAATATTAGACAGGGTCTGGAAATAACAAAAATAGAAGCAAATCAATGATTCTGACACTACACAATAACTTGAACCACAGAATTTTTGATTAGGCCAAATGAGTTTATTGGGCAATTCAAGTTAAATTAACCAAACCATATTATACAATGTAACCATAAGCACACTTTTATCAGATTATGGTTCATTTAAAAATTGTGGATGGAATTAATTTTTTTGCTTTTTAATGATTTAAAACATCAAGACTGATAAAAAATGAAAATGGCTGATAAATCATCATTTAAAATAATTGTTTTACAATCTTCAAAATAATCTTGAGGACATCATGTGGTCCATTAAGAGAATAAACAACTTCTACCTCAGCAATATGAATTCACCCTAAATACCTTTGTCTTTTATTGTTTTACTCTGTCACTGCACTAAAAACATATAAACAAAGTTCACTTTATAGGCCTGGGAGCAGGGAGCCACTGTTTGAATAAAAAGGATTATTATATGGTATAGAGAAATAAAATAGATGACCTCTAGATAGGAAGAAAGAAGTTAGGGAGAAGGGATATCATAACTACCAGCAAACATGTTAAAGCCTATTTAGTGAAAAAAGAAGAAAAGGTGAAGAGAAATGGGTGGAAGATGAAAATAAGCAGGTTTTAATTTTTTTTAAGAAAAGCCTCCTAAAATAAGGTTTTTTTCAAAGTAGAATGGACTTCATAAGAAAGTCTTCAAGTGGATAGCAAATGACTATTTATCAGGGAGATTGGATAGATTTTTGTTCAGACAAGGTCTTGTAGTGATTCCCTTATAATTCTCATTTGATGGACATGAAGGGTATAGTTATCAGGGTGGGTACTCTCTTACTTTGTGGTAACAACTAAATGGAGTAACTTGAAAGATGGTTGATTCCTTAATCAAGTTTACTAAATTCAGAGAGCACTTGGAGCTGGAATAGCTTCATGATTCTTTGCTTTGCATATTATAGAATTGGGGTGTAGGAACTAATTGAAGTAGGAGCCAGATAAGTTTTATGCAGAGTTGTCCATTGGCATACCATTCAGAAGAGAGCATGTTATACATATTCAGATCTAGGTGTGTTAGGATGGTTCAACAACAGGAAAAGATGAGGATAAAACAATAAAGTTATAGGGTTCAAGACCCAGCGTATAATGCTTTCCTTAATTTCTGGCTTCATCACATGACTCCTTTGGAAGTGCTATTAGTAGTAGCCACAGTTCCCCATTAAGATTAATAAGACATGGGCGGCTAGGTTGTGCAGCGGATAAAGCACCGGCCCTGTAGTCAGGAGTCTGGGTTCAAATTTGGTCTCAGACACCTAATAATTACCTAGCTATGTGGCCTTGGGCAAGGCACTTAACCCCATTTGCCTTGCAAAATACCTAAAAACAAAAAAAAATTTTTAATTTAAAAAAATATTAATAAGACATTACTGGAAACAGTAAAGGCAGCAACAGGATACCTTTGCTTACCTAATCAACAGAATAAGAGGGAAAAGAACTGAATTGCAATGCCAGCTTCTCCACTGGAATTGGATTATAGTTCATATTTGTGTTTCTTTTGTTTGAGTTGTGTGAGGATTATTATTATTATTATTTTTAGTTTTTTTGCAAGGCAATGGGGTTAAGTGGCTTGCCCAAGGTCACACAGCTAGGTAATTATTAAGATCTGAGGCCAGATTTGAACTCAGGTACTCCTGACTCCAGGGCCACTGCTC